>NC_053159.1:9577500-9877500 GCF_016835505.1 Polypterus senegalus
AGAAGGGGGGAGTCCTCCTTTAAATTTCAAAACACTCCTACCAGCACTTATTTTTAACAGTCGTGCTTTCCATAGTTCTGTACTGCAGTAGCAATTATAACCAACAAAGACTAAGAAACCCCACAGGACCCTCTAGATCTTGATTTCCATTGCAAGGAGTTCAGAGACAGGCTTTTTAAGAAATAAAAATAAATGAATTAATAAAAACAAGAAAAAGCAGGCATGTTAGAGGAATGATATCATTAACACAGCACTTTTAATGTCCACATCTGCCATCACTTTTACCAGTGACAAAGAGCAATTGGCCTCTATGGACTACGGCCTCCTCAGTTTATGGCTCACAGGTACATTACAGGCGTCAGACACAACCCCCCCCACACCATCACCACCGCTATCCTGAATTCAACAGTGCAAGTTTGAGCGCATTAGGTAATGTTATGTATGCATGCACATTTGTACCTATACTCATCTACATATTCATATACTATACATACAAAATATACTCAGTTATATGCAAACATACACACTAATATACATTTTAATTTGCTTTATTTTTATTTAGGACAAGTGCTGTATGGGACAATTTCCACCAATTCTCTCCATCATTTACAGACACACACGCACACACACAGTACAGCTGTAATAAACATGTGCAATACACGTATATCATAAACTATACAGACACACAAACATGTCATGTACACATTATATAGTGTATATATATATATCTATATATATATATATATCTATATCTATATATATATCTATATATATATTATAAAAAAATCTTGAAGGGGACGAGACGTGATTGTCTCAAAGGCACTTTCACGTCCCATGAGACAAGTCTTCATCCCAAGCAATGTAACCACGCCCGGGGCCAGAACCCCCTCGAGACAAGAGCTTATGCAAAGAGATATGGAAAAGTCCTGCATGGTTACAGTATGTCAGACACATTTCTTGTAGAGAGAAAGAAACGATATTCACTCACGGCCAGTTATACGTTGCATTGTCACAATGTAATTCCAAACACAGAATCAAAATTCAATGTGGTATTGACGAAAAGGTAAAAGCGAAAAGAGATCAAATATATGGACATAGGTGATATGACAGAAGTATGGAGATATTGTTTGGTTTTATACTTCAAGTCGGAGACTTGTAGATCGTCTAATTCATGTTGCTATCATGGAAAAGTTGTGTTTCTTCCCAATGAAGAGGCGTATCCACGAGAATTAAAAGATTTGTTGTTTGGTGAAAGTGAAATCCTGCAAGAGAAATCATTTCTCATTTGTGTGAATGCTATTGTCAGACACATTTCATGCAGTGGGAAAGAAACAATATTCACTCACGGGCAGTTATATGTTGCATTGTCATGAATGTAATTCCGAACATGGAATCAAAAATTAAATACGGTATTGACGAAAACAGAAAAGTGAAAAGAGATTGAATATATGAACTTAGGTAATATGACAGAAGTGCACCACACGAGATGCCAATCATGCAGCACGGCAGCAGCTGCAAGCCAGCAGCTGATCGAGCAAAGAGGAGGTAAAAAAAAAAAATGTATGCGCTTCCAATTGTATCACTGTTTAAGAGGGGGTTTCGGAGGAGTGATCGCACCTCCTTGGAGTGCGTTCAGCCTCCCTCTTCACAACACGAGCAGCAGAGACACGAAGTGGTTGGCACGTAACACAGGTGGGTGTCGGCAAGCAAAGCAAATAGGAAGCAAAGCCCACTAGTATATATATACATATATACTGTATATATACATACATACATACATACATACACACACATACATATATATATATATACACATACATACATACACACACATACATATATATATATATATGTGAGAAAAATACAATAAAAAAACACAACTTTAACAAACAATGAAGACTCACTAATGTGCTTGTCTTGCGGTCTTGTATGTATGTTGTCATCCAGTTGATGCCCGTAATCGGCCAACTCGATTTAATTTGAAAAGCAACAGGCGGGCGCGGTGGTGGAGCTCAAACATAAAGAACTAGCCAACCCACGGCGTACCATACGCCGCATAATCAGGCCGGTTTTTTATGCATTTTTAAGCACAGGGAGAAAATTAACATTTGAAAAATCGGTAATGTAATAAATCAGCAAGAAAAGCAACATTGTAACAATGCACGGAACGAACCAACACACAATCGTCCGTGCGGCACTCAGGCGCGGAGGGTGGAACGGGAGGAGAGGAGAAGGACGTCCACTCGCTCCCTCCGTCATGCTAGTCTGCTGACTTCTCGTCCAGTATGCACTCCCTGCTCATGTGCCCACCTCGTCACTCGAGTCGTTGTCGTCTTTGCACAGTCCAGATGCACCCGTGACTCACGTAGACTTTTCATTGCTCTGTGCGGTTTTGGCTGCCTCTCTATATATAATCCACCAAGACACCCGACCACGGTTTGAGGGCGGTGTGTACAAAGTGCAGGAGCATCTAAGAAGACGCATGTTTGTCGTGGATGCGGATTGCTGTATGTAGCGTGTAAAACAGTTTGCAATGGTGCACGCGGTCGTCCGTCGTAACCGAAAACTCGGTTTTTAAAGACTGCTCACTTCATTGTGTTCTAACCTCAGTTGTAAAGAAATGTTTTAAGGATCCCATGGGATACCCCTCGCAAACCGTTTCACATGTTGCATATGGCGATTCACCTCCGCAAGAAACATGCCTCTATGAACAGTCAACGTGGGTCGGAGCTGCATGTGACCTCTACGACAGACGAATATAAATGACGCCGGTTTTTCTGTGTCGTCGCGTCCGAGTTGGTGGGTGTGGCTCTGTGAGTTGTCATCGTATCCAATGGTCTTGGAGTTGGTGGGCGTGGCTCCTTCCTGCGTGCGCCATAGGTGTCTCACTTGTCAGCGGCTTAGTGAATCCACGCCCCTTCCGGCGTGCTTTCCATGGTTGTCTTGCCTTAGTGAATTATATATATAGATGCTGCCAGTCCCCTCCAGTTCACCCTCTGGTGGACGTTCCGAGTGTCAACCTTATGATAACATGCATACAAGACCATTAGATCACAGAAGGGGGTGGGTTAGGGTTGATGTCACTCTACAGTATTTTTAGCCGACCAATGAGAAACATGTGTACCAAGTTTCATGAAAATCGCTCCAGCCGTTCGGACATGATGCTGGAACATACACACACACACACACACATTGACTTTTATATATTATAGATTACTAAGAGCTTTACCCCGAGAAGTGATCCCTGCATCTGTAGCTCAGTAGCACTGACACCACGTGCACCATTCCAAGAAATTAGAAAATCCGTGTGGTATGAGGCGAGATTTCCCTCACATGACCGCCGCTGAATGAATTCACGCAGCCTTGCCCTTTTGCGTCTCGACAGAATAACAGACTCGAGGAGATAAATCAGCTGCTGAGCATGAAATAATGGAAAAAGTAAATTAAAGATACATAAATACAAAAAAAAATGTGCTTTGCTATCCAAAGGCCAAGCTGGATGTCTTCTAATCATCACATTTGTTTCTCATTTGTTACTTTTACCAAAGCAAGACAAATCGGCTTTGAAAGATTCGACAAATTTGATTCGTTGAACGTAAAAAAGATAAGCAAAAATAAAGAACTTATCATTTGACTGGCAACATTTGAGATACAATTTTTCTAACTGGAGCACAAGGCCTGTGATGTGACCTGCTGACAGTTACATGGTGTTAGCAGTGGGATTTGAATCCACAGCCTCAGGGTTTAAAGCTTTAACTGCTATGCCACAGTGCCTGCCCAAATACCAAGTATTAATAATTCATAAAGGATGTCAAGCTATCTAGATCAACAGGTTATAGTAGTTTATTATCAATCACGTATGGTCAGAAAATCATTAGCATGAATTTACCAACAGAAAAGAGAAATGAACTATGGAACGGAGGGAAGAAACCTTAGTTAACATTTTTAATGACTTCATGGGTGCAAACCAACTGACAGCCATTTTTTTTATATACAGTGGAGTGAAGTACAATAAGCATCTTCTTCACTGACACACATCTGGCCTACAAATCCTTAGCCTGACCCTCATAACAAAGACCCCAGCTTTGCCGACTGGTTGGAAGTTGCGTATGAATGATTGAAATGTGTGTCTGTATGAAGTTGGCATGTCCTCCACATGTTGGTGTGACTTCTCCTCCTTCATCTCAGAGACGTGTGTGTTTTCCGAATTGCCAAGTGTCCACGAGTGGGGCCTGTCCTGGACTGCCACCTCCTCATTGGTCACCTGCCTTATGCCTAATAAACTCACTAATGGATAAATGGAGTATGGAGTTCAGTTTCAACTTGGCTTATTTTTGTATGGCGCTCATTACCAAGTGCAGGCCCAGAACGTTGTGACAAGTTTACGGATAGACAAGTCGTACTGGTGTTGGGTCATCTCGTCTTCTCTTCAACACCCTATCTCCCAGTCCCATGGACTCTCATATCATATACACCAACACTGTATACAGCCAGAATCTTTCCATGTCTCATTGATATGGCAACCTGGACGAAGGAGCACCATCTTCAGTTCAACTTGGCAAAGATGAACCTTCTTGTTATCCTAGCCTTCTCAGTTCAGCTCAGGACATTATTATTCACCCTTGTCACATCAGTACAAAACTTGGAGGGGGTGGTGATCGATGACCAGCTAACCTTCACTGACCACATTAGAACAATCTGGACGACAACAGGCCATTCAGCCCAACAAAGCTCGCCTGTCCATTCCACCTAATTCTAAAAAAAACGTCAAGTCGAGTTTTTAAAGTCCCTAAAGTCTTACTGCTTAGAATTCCAAGAGAGAAACTTGAAGAAGTAATAAGGAAAAGAAAATCCGAGCACATTTCTCCAGTTTTAATGTCACTACACTGGTTACCCGTGTCATTCAGGATTGACTTTAAAATTCTGCTTATGGTTTATAAAGCCTTAAATAATATGCTCCATCTTATATATCGGAATGTCCGACACCTTATATTCCAAATCGTAACCTCAGATCCTCAAATGAGGGTCTCCTTAGAATTCCAAGAACAAAACTTAAAAGAAGTGGTGAGGCGGGCGGCCTTCTGCTGCTATGCACCTAAAATCTGGAATAGCCTGCCAGTAGAAATTCGCCAGGCTGATACAGTAGATCACTTTAAAACACGGCTGAAAACACATTACTTTAACATGGCCTTCACATAACTTCAATTTAACTTAATCCCGATACTCTGTATGTTCAATTCATCATAATAACTATTCATGGTGGCTCTAAAATCCGTACTGACCCCTACTCTCTTTTCTGTTTCTTTTTCCGGTTTCTTTGTGGTGGTGGCCTGCGCCACCTCCACCTACTCAAAGCTTCATGATGCTCCAACAATGATGGATGGATTAAAAGGCAGAAGTCTACGTGACCATCATCATCATCAAGCCCTTCCGTGAGAATCCTAAATCCAAAGAGGACTGTTTCATTTATGTTAGGTAGAATGCCCAGAGGGGACTGGTCAGGGGGTCTCATGGTCTGGAATCCCTACAGATTTTATTTTTTCTCCAGCCGTCTGGAGTTTTTTTTGTTTTTTCTGTCCACCCTGGCCATTGGACCTTACTCTTATTCTATGTTATTTAATGTTGACTTATTTTATTTTCTTACTGTGTCTTTTATTTTTCTATCCTTCATTATGTAAAGCACTTTGAGCTACTGTTTGTATGAAAATGTGCAACAGAAATAAATGTTGTTGTTGTTGTTGTTGATGAGGCGGGCGGCCTTCTGCTGTTATGCACCTAAAATCTGGAACAGCTGACCGATAGAAATTCACCAGACTAATACAGTGGAGCTCTTTAAAAAACTGCTGAAAACACATTACTTTAACATGGCTTTCTCAGAGCTTCATCTTAGTTTAATCCTGATGCTCTGTATACTCAATTAATTATCATTATTATTCATGGTGACTCCAAAATCCGTACTAACCCCTGCTCTCTCTTCTGTTCTTTGGTCTGTGATCTGCGCCACCACCACCTGATCAAAGCACCGTGATGTCCCTACATTGATGGATTAAAGGCCAGAAGTCCACATGACCGTCATCATCAAGTTCTTCAATGAGAACCCTGAATACAATGAGGCCAGATCATTGATGGGCTTTCTTTACTGCTGTTACGTCCTTTTGCAGACCAAAACTGCACCCAGTACTCCAGATAAGGCCTCACCTGTGTGTTATAAAGGTTAAGCAGAACCTCCTGTGACTTGTACTCCACACGTCAAGGCGCTATATAACCTAACATTCTGTTAGCCTTCTTCGTGGCTTCTGAACACCATCTGGCAGTCAATACCTTAGAGTCCACTCCGACTCCTAAATCCTCCTCATAAGGTGGACTCTCAATATTCAGACCTCCCATTGTGTATTCAAACCTCACATTTTTACTTCCTATGTGTAATTCTTTACATTTATTGACATTAAATTTCATCTGCCACAAATCTGCCCAAGCCTGTCTGCTGTCCAAGTCCCTCTGTGATGATACAACAGATTCCAAATTATCTGCTAATCCACCTATCTTGGTATCATCCGCAAACATAACCAGCTTGTAACTTATCTTCCTATCTAAATTATTTATGTATATTAAAAATAGCAGCAGCCCCAGCACTGACCCCTGCTGGTCACCACTCTTAACATTGTGATCAGGTTCCTCTCAGATTCACTCTGTTTAACATCTGCACACTCAGGCATATCTGATGGAGTATGCAGCACACGATCTTGTTCACACTTTGGTCTCTTCACTCTTTGACTTTCGGTGTCCACAGACCTGACCAACCACTGATTGGCCATCTTTGTCTATAACAGCAGATCCCTCGGTAACTCGCCCTCTCCATACTGATGGTGTAACATTTCGGATCTGTCCATGCATAACTGACCTTCCTCCACAACTCTCCACCCTTCTCGTTTGCTCTTTATGAGTAAGTCAGAAGATCTCAATTTAGTCACTTCACTAAAATTCTCTCAACAGACGCTGGTCCTGCTCCCCCGTCAAGTTCATCAGACCCAACACCACCTGTTCTGCCACTCTCAGACTGGCTTATTGACATTCCTTTGCAGGACATTGGAACAAATCAGTTCAGTCTGTAGCCTCTCGATTGATTGATAGATTGACAGACATGAAAGGCACTATATATAAGAGACAGACAGACTGACAGATATGAAAGGCACTATATATAAGAGACAGACAGACAGATATGAAGGGAACAATAAATAAGAGACAGACAGACAGATTGACAAATATGAAAGGCACTATATAAGAGACAGAGAGACAGACAGGCAGATATGAAAGGCACTATAAAAGAGACAGACAGACAGGCAGATATGAAAGGCAATATAAAAGAGACAGACAGATATGAAAGGCACTATAAATAAGAGACAGACAGACAGACAGGCAGATATGAAAGGCAATATATAAGAGACAGACAGATATGAAAGGCACTATAAATAAGAGACAGACAGGCACAAATATGAAAGGCACTATATATAAAAGAGACTGGCAGACATATAAATATGAAAGGCACTATATATAAGAGATATACAGACAGGCAGGTCGATCTTTATATGTCCCAAGGGGTAAATTTAGCATTTTACAGAAGGACAAGAAATACACAAATAGCACAACAAACAAGAACAATTCAAATCTCTCAAATACAAACAACTATTACAAAAAACAAGAAAACGTCCGACATGTCTAACGATAAAAGACCAGTCCCAGTGTGGCACTATAAATGCATATTGTTGTAGGTATGAAGGAGCCCCAGAAGTGTTTCTGCTTTGAGTTTTGCTGTCTGATTCATTGGCTGAGAGTACGTAATGACGGCGTGTCTCAGAGATTTTTCCTGCTTTCCAAGTGAAGGTACAGTACTGGGACTGACGCCAGCTCTCTGTGGCTAAAGATCATAAGAAGTGTAAGAACGTATAATGAAATGGGTGGATTTTACTTAAGTGTCCTAATAAACTAAAGTGAGCACAGCCAGGTTAGGTGAACCTCCATCCTTAAGCTCTACAGTCCAAAGCTTTGCCCGCTGGACCAGGCCGCTGTCTTAGTCGTGCACTACAAGACTATGCCAAGCTTTTGTTAAAACTGCAGCAATTTCTTTAACTGATGCTTTGGCCCCGGGCGAGTTACAATCGACCCCACAGTTATACCGTATGTTTGCAGCCCCTGTTGACAGGGTGAATTCAGAAGCCGTGGAGCTGGCACCCGTGTGGTTTCCATTCCAGCGCCTTAACCGCTGGACCGCACTACCTGCCTCGTAATATCATGCAGCAGTATGTGGTCACTACGCCACATCCATTTATTTTGGAGCTTGTTAATTATAAGCCTGTCATGGCACTGCGGACTTCACTTCCATATGCTGCCTCTTTAAAAGTGGTTAAGGCTGGGGCTCGCTAGGAGTTACTCGGTAAAAGTTTGAATCTTTCATTATGTATGGGCTAACTGGAGCCCAGCCCTAATGCTAACCACTTCTTAAAAGGCGGCATATTCAAGCAGGCCACCATGCACTGCCGTGGCACAAATATAATTGAAAAGCAGCTTTACTTTGGCAAACTTTCTAACCGAGGCAATTCACAAGTCACAAGTGTAAAATTTGAATTGCTTCCACATTTCTACTGGCACACTGGTTAGGTTGGCAGACTCCCCTTGAGTTGTGCATTATTTAACGATGAGGGCTAAAATGGCTACTTTAACTCTTGAAAATGATAGTTGTTTCCAGATAAAACTGCAGCCGGTAGATGAATCCACCTGCTCAGGGTCACACAGCGGATGTTCTAAAGGGACCCTTACCGTTTACGGCAGTGGTTCTCAAATTGTGCTCCATCAGCATGTGCCAGGTGGTCCATGGGCAAGCCACATGAAAAAGCTCTAAGTCACCAACCTCACAGCGCCTTGTCGAATCTGGGAGATGATGTGCGAGTCACATGGGATGACATCGAGGGACTCTGTCACTGCTTCACACACTATTTTAACTTCTGTGTCAACACATTGGTACCCACAATGACAGTGCATTGCTTTTGGAACAACAAGGCCTGGATTACTAACCAACTAAAAGGGTCTCCTGAATGAGGAAAAAAGAGAAGAACATTCAAATCTGATGACAAAGAGGCTCTGAAGGACATACAGGGTGTGCTAAAGTAAAAGCCGAGTTAAGGAAATGATGCTTACAGAGCTAAATTAGAAAACAAACTCACTCAGAAGAACATGAAGGAACATCTGGAATGGACTGGAGCATCATTACTGGATTCAAGCAATCTAGGGCTCAGGTGCTAGAAGGGGATGTGGACAAAGCTATGGCCCTGAACCAATTTTAATAGATTTTGCCTCCAAACTGTTACCTTCCTCCAATGACCAAACTCCCCACACCAACCCTACTGCATCAACAACTCCCACCATGTCAGATGGAATGACCGGTGACCATCGGTGTGGGCCGCCCATAGCTGAAGAACTAGTAAGGAGACAAGCTACGTACAGGAAAAGCTGCAGGACCAGACGGAGTTAGTCCTCGAGTTGTTAAGGCCTGTGCTCACCAACGTTGTGGTGTCCTCTCTCACATGTCCAGTAAATCACTAAGGCCCCAGAAAGTAGAAAACATTCTGCACTGTTCCAAAGATGACAGGCACCTCTTCGCCTAATGACCACAGGACAGTGGACCTTACAGTACATCTCATATCATGTAGACCTTTGAGAGGTTGGTCCTGGACTATATGAGTCCTCTTGTGGTAGACAACCTGGACCCACTGCAGTTTACCTGTTGGACAAAGACTGGAGCGGAGGATCCAATTATCCATCTCCTCCACAAGGCTCCACTTGGACAAAGCTGACAGCCCTGTGAGGATGATGCTTTACGATTTCTCCATTGCCTTCAATACCATCCAGCCATCCCTGCCAAGGGGTAAACTCAGAGATAAACAGGAGGGTGAGCTGATCGTGTCCTGGACGAGGGACTATCTGATAGGCGGACCGCAGTGTGTGAGGCTCAAGGACTGTGTGAGCAACACTGGAGCACCACAAGGACCAGGCTGCTGTCCACGTCTCATCACTCTGTGCACCTCCGACTGTAAATATAACACCATGTCATGTCACTTGCAGTAATTCTGTTCCTTCTTTTTAATTTTCTTTCTTTATAGTAATTCTGGTGTGTATTCAAACCAAAGTGTGTATTATATACTTACCTACCTAATTATTTATATATGTATTTATTTAAAGAGTTTCTGTTAAAAGGCAAATTCCCCCTGAGGGAAGTTTTATCTATCCGGCCAGCTATACTAAAATTAATATCCATATCTATGTATCAATCTATCCTGACAACTATAAAAAAATTAATATCTATTTATATATTTATCCTTCAAACTATAATAAAATTAAAATTAATATCCATCTCTCCATCTATGTATCGATCTTTCCTGCCAGCTATACTAAAATTAATATCTATTTATATATTTATCCTTCCAACTATAATAAAATTAATATACATCTCTCTATCTAGGTATTTATCTTTCCTGCCAGCTATACTAAAATTAATATCTATGTATTTATCTATCCTGACAACTTTAATAAAATTAATATAAATCTATATATCTATCAGACGGACTATACTAAAATTAATATCCATCTATCTATGTATCTATCTATCCTGACAACTATAATAAAATTAATATAAATCTATATATCTATCCAACGGACTATACTAAAATTAATATCTATCTATCTTTAACTTCTACACCACTCCTCCCGCTCCGATCCTGTATGATGGCAGTGATCTCTCTCTCTCCCTCCTTTTCTTTTCATTTTCCTATCTTCACACTCATCGTGTCTTTTTCAAGGCTAATCTAATTCCTTTATTACATGGGACTGCCTTTTTTTTCAAATCCACCTCAAGAACCAACCCCTGGCAACAGCAATCCCTTAATTCCACCTTGCAAGGTTTTATTATGGATCACTGGCTAAAATCTGGGACTATGAAATGTAAACCCAACAAAAGTCTGAGTGCTAAGTCTTGTAATGCGGATCATCTTTCCAGGTGGGCAGAGTCGTGTGTGCCACCCAGACCTGGGAGTAAGAAACCTGTGGATACTTAGGGTTCCTACCAAAGGCATCACAACAGGCTTCTTAAGTAAGGGAATTTCCAATAAACAGCCCTGCTCAGGCATACCAAGTGACTATTTGAGGCCATGTAAGCAGCTCGTCTTCGTTTCTCCAGTATTTTTCACATTAGTGCACTTAGGAAAAAGAATGTGATCATTGTATCATAGAGTTTACGGTAATAAGTAGTTGTCGGATATAGGTGGTCCTCCTTATCTATGACTTTCACAAAGTGGTCCTCGTATGAAAACACTCTGAGAACCCCTGCTTTACAGTGCAACATCCTGGCTACTGTGCCCAGCTTCATATTGTTTTTCTCCCATTTTGATTACATTAGATAAACTTTATTAATCCCAGGGAGAAATGCAGATGCAAACAGCAGCAGAAACATCAAACTAAGGATCCAAAAATCACAGGACAATACGGACAATCAATCCATCGATATGTAAAATAAATAAATAAACATACATTGTGCAGATATTTCAAAATGGTATTTCAAAAATGGACCCCAGGAGGAAGCACTGAATTGCCTGATAGCAGTGGCCAGAAAAGACCCCCAAAGGTGCTTCTCAGCACAGCATGGTGGAATGAGCCTGTGGCTATATTTTTCATGATGGCATCCAATTTGGCCACCATCCCCTTTTGCACAACATCTTCCAGCATGTCCAGGGTGGGCCCTGTGATGGCGCAGGCTTTCCAGATAAGCTTATTCAGGCCTTATGCTTCTTTGAAGTTCAAGTTGCTTCCCCAGGAGAGCACAGCATTGACCACCAAACTGGCTACTATGGACTGGTAGAACATTTCCAGCAGTTTGCTGCATACATCACAAGACCTGAGTCTCCTTAACAAGTCCAGTCCGCTCTGATCCTTCTCGTCCAGTGCCCCTGTGTTGTCACACCAGTCCAGTTTGATGTTTATATGGACCCCCAGGTCCTTGTAGCTCTGCACCCCTTGAATGGTGAGTGGTCTCAGGGGCTTTTGAAGTCCACCACCAGCTCGTTTGTCTTGCTGCTGCTGAGTTGAAAGTTGTTGTCCCCACACCACAAGACAAAGTCCTCCACAACCTTCCTGCACTCTGACTCGTCTCCATTATTAATGCAGCCAATGATGGACGAGTCATATGGAAACTTCTGAAGGTGGCAAGCGCTGGTATTGTGCTGGAAGTCTGCTGTGTAGAGGGGTAAACAGGAAGGGAGATGGGGCAGGACCTTGAGGTGCTCCAGTATTATATACGCCACCATTTCTGGCACACAATCACCACCGAGCCTCATAAGCTGCTGTCTAGTGGTCAGGTAGTCCATGATCTTTTCAGAATAAATCCGGTTCATTTTGTACAGCACCACCAAGGATGTGCATCATAAGTGCCTTACAGAGTAAACAATATTACAATACACGCTATAAAAAAGGCTAACATTGGTTTACTTGCAACCCCTGGGCACAACAGCACCAGACCCCCTGCAGTTTAGCCTACCAGGACCACATAGTGGTGGATGAGGCTGTCATCCGTCTGCTGAATAGGACCTACTCCCATCTGGAGAAGCAGGGTAGCAGGGTGAGATCTTGGTTTTTTGACCTTTCTTGTGTATTCAACACCTTACAGCCCACCCAAAGCCCTAGTGAAGAAGTTCTGGTCAATGAAGGATGAAGCAACCACAGCGTCTTGGGTAATTGGGCGGCCTAACTGGTAGACTAGAGTTTGTGTGGCTTAAGAACTGTGTATCGGACATGGTCGTGAGTGGCATGGGAGTTCCACAAATGGGGCGTACTGGGTCCCTTCCAATTTACCCTGTACACCTTGGACTTTAGACACAATACTGCAGAAATATTCCCATGACACAGCCATGGTTGAGTGTAGTCCGCAGTGGACACCACTAAAGGACTTGGCTGAATGGTACAAACTGAATCACCTGCAGCTCAGAATCAGTAAGACAAAGGGACAAATCGTAGACTTCAGGAGCCATCAAGACCACAGCTTGATGGTGAAGACGTGGAGGTGGTGAAGACAAATATATTGGGGTGCATCCGAACGACTGGCTTGAGTGAAATACCTGCACAGGGGCCATCTGTATACAGGAAGGGTCAGAGACGCCTCTATTTACTCGGGAGGTTGATGTCATTTTGGTGCATGAAGGCCATTCTTATGTGTTTTCTACTGGCCTGTAATGGTCAGTGCCATCTTCTATGCAGTAGGGCGCTGGGGCAAAGGCATTTGTACAAGTGATGCCAAAACACTAAACAAACGCATTAAAAAGGCTGGTTCAGTGTTGGGGTGTCAAACTGGACTCAATGGAGGAAGTGGTAGAACAAGAGGCCACTTGAGAAGCTGTTTACGGTTCTGGACAAAAAAAGTACAGTCAGTGACCGACTGGGACAACTGCAGTGTCTAATGAAGTACCCTGTGAGGTTGTTTTGACCCTCAGCCATCAGGCTCGGTAATGATTCTCCCCTCAGCCAGGGTCAGGCAGACATCTTAACTGGCCGTGATGGTGTGGGTGACACGCTGGGCCAGCAACTGATAAATATGAGCAGTCCTGATCACTCAGTTAACATCTACACTCTGTTCACTTACCGAGAGACAAGTCAGGTTATATGTGTAGCTGTGCCTCGTGCACATACCTCTTGTTATATACATATGCGTGCCTTACTTTAATCTATTTGTTATTTTGTATCAGCACTGATTGGACAGATTCCAAGAGGCAGCCATTCTGTTGCATTCTGAGTATTATTATACTGTTCAAGATGCACAGCCGTGTAGAGGGGTCATCTTATAGGTCTCCAGGCACACACGTGAAAACTGTTTGTGGCATCAGAGAAACTATGGGGTGCCAGGGGCTGCTGCAGTTTACACCGTGTTTATATACCGTCACACACACACACATCTATTACTGTATAGTGCCTTTTAGATCCTTTCATCTGTCTGTCATATGGGTCTGATGTTTCCTTTTATCTGTCGACTACGTGTGCATTTTTATATATCAATCTATAGATAAAAGTAAATAGGACACTACAGGATCTATCTATTAGATGGTGTCTTTTATTTCCTTCTGTCTATTTGTCCATCAATTATATACTGACTTTTATATATCTGTCTATGGACAAAAAGAAATAAGACACTATCTCTTACATAGTTCCTTTAATTCTTTTTATCTATTTATCTTTCAATATGTTATATAGTGACTTTTATTTCCTTTATACATCTGTAAATAGATAAAAGGACATAAGACACTATTTTATGCTGAATCAAATTTCTTTTTATCTATTTATCTATTATATAGTAACTTTTATTTCCTTTTATCTATTATATACTGTATGTTGCTTCTTTTTATCTGTATATGTATTATACAGTGCCCTTTATTTCCTTTTACCTACGTATATGTTTATTACATTGTGCCTTTTATTTTCTTCTATCTTTTCATCTGTCTATTATATAGCGGCTTTTGCTTCCTTTACATATCTGTCTGTCTATATATAAAAGGAAATAAGACACTATCTATCTAGTATATGTTTTTTTTATCTATCTAATATATAGTGACTTATCTCCTTTTATCTGTCTATTATATCATGTCTTTTATGTACGTTACCTGTCTGTTATGCAGGGCCTTTTTATTCCTACATATCTATCTGTCTATAGACAAAAAGAAATGTCACCATTAAGCAGTATCTTTAATTTCCTACTAACCATTTATCTATCTATTATATGGTGTATTTTATTTCTTTTATCAGTTTATTGATCCCATAGTGACTGTTGTATAATACAGTATCTGCTTGTCTACAGATAAAAAGAAATAAAATACTGTATTATGTAGTGTATTTTATTTACTTTTATCTATTTATCCACTTTATAGTGACTTATGTCCTTTTATCTGTCTGTTATACAGATGCCTTTTTAATTCCTGCATATCTATCTGACAATGAGTAAAACGAAATAATATACTATTATATGTATAATGACACTATGAAACTATATATATATATTATATAGTGCCTCTTTTTCCTTTTATTTATTTACCTACTATATAGTGCCCTTTTATTTATTTACCTATTATATATTGACTTATTTCCGTTATATATTTTCCAGTCTGTAGATAGAAGTAAATAAAACACTATTATATGCATAGTGTCTTATTTAGTGCATTTGATTTCCTTTATATATTTATCTTTTGATAAAAGTAAGTAAAACACTATCAAGTGCATTTCATTTCTTCTTACCTGTTTACGTATTATATAGTGCCTTTTATTTCCTTTTATTTATTTACCTATTATAAAGTACGTAAGACACTATCAAGTGCGTTTAATTTCTTCTTCCCAGTTTATCTTTATTTTCCTTTTATTTATCTATTCCATAAAGTCGTTTATATCCTTGTATCTGTCTTTTATACGGTGCCTTTTGTTTCCTTTATTTATGTAATATAATAAAATGAAAAATTCATAATACAATAACCAAACTGAATACAAAAGGGGACCCGTTACCAGTCATCGTGAAGATGCGCTCCTTCGAAATCTCGCCAGTGCCTTGATTGTGCCTGCCGTTAAAGGTGAAGTCTGCGATCGAGCCCACCGATGCCCACTATCCTCCTATCTCACTGCATGTGAATGGCGATGGGAGTGGTGGGCTCGGATGCCCTGACTCAGAGGACGGACACACGCGCACATAGTCGCAGCTCCTCCATTCTCTTTCTTCCACTCGCACACGATGGCTAATCTGCTAAACCGTCGCGGAATTCCTATGGCTCCCGAGAAGTCAGGGCTCCGTTTTTCCTGACAGTTTTACGGTGGAAACGTCCAGCGCCCAGATTCCCTTATTAAGTGCCGCAGCCTCAGGTACACGATCAATAGCTGTCAGCGGTCACTCCATGTGCGGTATTCTTGCCCCCTCAGTCGCAGCCCCGAACTGGAGATTCTGGGTGGACCGGAAATCTGGATGGCCGAGCGAGTCGAGAGCCAAGTCCGGTGAGCTCGTGCGGTAATTCCGTTGATCCTCCTACAGTTACTCAGTTCTACACCTCGTGCTTGGGTGAAATCTGCGTGATACGGCAAACTAAGTGTAGAATTCGATTTACTGAGCCTCTTCATGGATGTAAATTTACCCCAGGACACCTCTCAAGGATGTGCAGCTATTTTCCATATGCAAGGAGTATTAACTCGATATGAAATCTCAAGGGGTCGCGTAGACAGCATGTTACTCAGTGGGCTAAAGTTACCCTGACAAATAGACTGTCAAACACCATCCCGTTACATCGCTGCCAACCCAACATGGAACACACGGGACGACCGCACAAGTAGCCCGCGGAACTCTTACCATTGTCGGCAGCGGTTTGCGTTTCTCCTTCCGCGGTGGTCGTCGGATCTGCCCAAGTCGGCTGAGAGTGGTTGCCCGGTGAAATTGTTAAAGAGCTGGAGGTCTCCTCTGAGGAGTCAATGGTTCCGTTAACAATCGCGGTGAAATCGAGCTGTAGAGCCGCCGAGGCGGTCACCTCACGTTCGGAGCCATCATCAGTTGCTTGTGATCGGGCGGCATTCGAAAGTAGCAGCGCCAAAAGGACGACTCGGCTGATCAAAGCGCTCATTGCCATGATGCTGTGACGAGGACAGCGGGACCCAAATTCAGAAAGATTAAGCTGCTTTTTTTTCTTTTTCTTCTTCAAGGCGAGCGAATAAAACAGATCACCATCCCGTAGGCACTTCATTTAAAGAGCCCGGTTGCAGTCTTGTGGGCCCCCATGATCGCGGCGAACACCGGCACCACATTTGTGTACAGACGCCTGTGCAAAAAGTGAGCCACTCCAAAGCGCACATTACACTCCAGCGCTGTGACTCCTCCTCCTCCACCACTTTCTCCTCCTCCCGAGTCCGCCTTGCCTGCGCGACCGCCGCTCGCAACTTCAATCGATTAATGCTCATTGTGCGGAGCGACGCACATAACGGCGGACATCATCGTGAGGCGGTCACGGAGCAAACACGGGAGATACCGAATCTGCTGGCGGGGGTAAAAAAAAAGTGCTTTTAATCGTTCGTATTTCATGCACCGTTAAAAACAAACTTCATGTGAAGTCTGTTTGTTCGTTTCTGCTTGTTAACTTTCTCGACAAACACGATCATACTTGAAGCAATACTTTTAATCGTTAAATAAACAAATGCATTTTACACATAAAATAAAGTGATGCCATATATCATGTAATTTCAAGCCATTGTAACGAACACACCGCACAATTCGGTGCAAAGTGGAAACCAAACCAGGACGGGATGTCAGCGATTTGCCAGTTAGTTTATTGTCATGTGGAAGGAAAACTAATGGAGACAAGGGTAGAACGTGCAAACGCCACACAGGAATCTGGCACGGGATTCGAACTCGGGACACTGAACCCGTGAGGCAACAGCACCACCTAGCAATTGATTTTTTTTTTTAGTTAAACAAATGATGACAAAAGGAGTTGGTTTTGCCAAGAATGAATTTCTAGGGGGGCAGGTGAAGGGGGTCCGGGAACTATAACTCCTTGTACCGTTCCTCTATCTTTTATATAGTGCCTTTCCTATCCATCTATTTATGTGTTATCAAGTCAAGTCAAGTTGGGGAGCAGGCACTGGTACAGTGCATTGTTGCACCCACTACACGACGAAACAATTTGGGATCCCAGTTGGCAACCCCCCCCAGTCAGACACGTGGTCTAGTCCAGGGGTCTTCAATCACCTGGTCCTGGAGAGCCGCAGTGGCTGCAGGTTTTTGCTCCAACCCAGTTGCTTAATAAAAAGCACTTATTGCTAAAGTAACACTTCTGCTTCACTTTAGTGATTTTGAGCCCTTATTGCTTCATTTTGTCTTAAACAGCTATTTGAATTGCTCCTTATTATCAATAACATGCAAATGACAAGAGAGAGCAGCATTTCTCCATTTAGCTTATTTCCATTTACACCTGTGTGTATTTATCTGCACTATTGGGTTTAATTAAATACTTGGAAGAAAAATGAAGAGAAAAAAGTGAAGGACTGAGAATTACTCGTCCATTTTAGCCTTCAAATCATTTGCATGATAGAAAGGGAAAGAAAATCTAGGATATGAGAATGACCTGACATAGCAGAGTTAATTTAATTTCATAGCTTGTTAGTGCTTTATTGGCAAGAATTGCTTTCTAATTAAGCAACCAGGTCAGAACAAAAACCTGCAGCCACTGCGGCTCTCCAGGACTGGGATTGAGGACCCCTGGTCTAGTCTCATCCTCTGGAAAATGATCCTCTATCTGCCGCAGCCAGGTGTTACATGGGTGACCCCTTGGCCTGGTCCAGTCACTCAGGTCCTCAGCAATGAGGTTTGGATCACCCTCGGGGAAATGCGCCACATCACCGTAGTGCCATAACTGATGCTCCCTCACAATGCAGGTCATGTGCCTCATTTGAGACTCCATGAGGAACACAAAATCAAACCAACGGTACCCAAGATTTTCCAGAGAGAGACAGTACAGAAGGAGTCCAGTCTTCGTCTCAGGTCACTGGATAGCGTCCATGTCTCGCAACCATATAGCAAGACAGGAAGTGCCAGGACTCTAAAGACTTGGACCTTCGTCCTTTTTCAGAGATATCGGGAGCACCACACACCCCCTTCCAGCGACCTCAAGACTCCCCCATGCACTCCCATCTACTGACTTCATAGGAAGAGTCACCAGAGACATGAATGTCACTGCCAAGGTAAGTAAACCTCTCAACAAGGTCAACACTCTCTGCGCAGACAGACACACTGCTGATGGCCGTGCCCAAGAGGTCATTAAAGGCCTGGCTGTTGGTTTTTATCAGGACACTCACAAGCCTAGACACTCAGACTCTTCACTCAGTCTCTCGAGCGCTCCCATCAGAGACTCACGGCATCGTCAGCATAGTCAAGATCCGTGAATCTTTCTTCACCAACAGATGCCCCCCAGTCGGCGGACACCACGACTTTGCCTAACACCTAGTCCATTCAAGCATTGAACAGAGTAGGAGCAAAAACACACCCCTGACGAACCCCATAATAAACTGGGAAAAACACAGATAATCTGCCTCCACTCTGCAGAGCACTCACAGTACCAGTATACAGGCTGGCCATGATATCCAGCAACCTCGAGGGGATCCCGCGAACCCTCAGGGTGTCCCACAGGGCAGCTCGATCAACTGCGTTATATAGTACCTTTAATCTTTCTAGACATACAATAAAGGCACTATGTATTAAATAATTAAGTAAAGGAGTTTTTTTGCCAACTGGCCGACCAAGCACAAGCGTATCCTGGTAGGTAACCACCTAAATAATCAGATTGCAATTCAGAACTAAGAGTATAATGCTGTACTGCGATCTTCACCTCATCAAATAAGTGAACCAGCTGCCATGGCACAGTGTCAGAGGCTTTGCCTCAGGCACTGAGGTTCAATCCCCAAAAGGGAATGCAAAAGTGTGCCCAGTAAGTGCAAAATACTTGTATATAATGTGTACTCTTTGTATTATTTGGCAGATACTGTATAAAATGTCTATGATCTGCTTCTCGCACCTGAGAGGCTGGCTGACCAACCACAAGCGTTACCTGGTATAGGTGACCACCTAAATCATGGGTGTCTAACTCCAGGCCTGGAGGGCCGCAGTGGCTGCAGATAATCTCCCTCCATCTTATATACACTCACCTAAAGGATTATTAGGAACACCTGTTCAATTTCTCGTTAATGCAATTATCTAATCAACCAATCACATGGCAGTTGCTTCAATGCATTTAGGGGTGGGGTCCTGGTCAAGATAATCTCCTGAACTCCAAACTGAATGTCAGAATGGGAAAGAAAGGTGATTTAAGCAATTTTGAGCGTGGCATGGTTGTTGGTGCCAGACGGGCCGGTCCGAGTATTTCACAATCTGCTCAGTTGCTGGGGTTTTCACGCACAACCATTTCTAGGGTTTACAAAGAATGGTGTGAAAAGGGAAAAACATCCAGTATGCGGCAGTCCTGTGGGCGAAAATGCCTTGTTGATGCTAGAGGTCAGAGGAGAATGGGCCGACTGATTCAAGCTGATAGAAGAGCAACTTTGACTGAAATAACCACTCGTTACAACCGAGGTATGCAGCAAAGCATTTGTGAAGCCACAACACGCACAACCTTGAGGGGCTACAACAGTAGAAGACCCCACCGGGTACCACTCATCTCCACTACAAATAGGAAAAAGAGGCTACAATTTGCACGAGCTCACCAAAATTGGACAGTTGAAGACTGGAAAAATGTTGCCTGGTCTGATGAGTCTCGATTTCTGTTGAGACATTCAAATGGTAGAGTCAGAATTTGCTGTAAACAGAATGAGAACATGGATCCATCATGCCTTGTTACCACTGTGCAGGCTGGTGGTGGTGGTGTAATGGTGTGGGGGATGTTTTCTTGGCACACTTTAGGCCCCTTAGTGCCAATTGGGCATCGTTTAAATGCCATGGGCTACCTGAGCATTGTTTCTGACCATGTCCATCCCTTCATGGCTACCATGTACCCATCCTCTGATGGCTACTTCCAGCAGGATAATGCACCATGTCACAAAGCTCGAATCATTTCAAATTGGTTTCTTGAACATGACAATGAGTTCACTGTACTAAAATGGCCCCCACAGTCACCAGATCTCAACCCAATAGAGCATCTTTGGGATGTGGTGGAACGGGAGCTTCGTGCCCTGGATGTGCATCCCATAAATCTCCATCAACTGCAAGATGCTATCCTATCAATATGGGCCAACATTTCTAAAGAATGCTTTCAGCACCTTGTTGAATCAATGCCACGTAGAATTAAGGCAGTTCTGAAGGTGAAAGGGGGTCAAACACCGTATTAGTGTGGTGGTCCTAATAATCCTTTAGGTGAGTGTATATCGGAGTGTCTGCCATCTTTATATTAAAAATCGTAACCTTAGAGTGTCTGCTTAGAATTCCAAGAGCTAAACTTAAAAGAAGTGGTGAGGCGGGCAGGCGGCCTTCTGATGTTATGCACCTAAGATTTGGAATAGCCTGCCAATAGGAATTCGCCAGGCTGATATGGTGGAGCGCTTTAAAAAACTGCTAAAAACACATTACTTTAACATGGCTTTCTCAAAACTTCATTTTAATTTAATCCTGATGCTCTGCATATTCAATTAAGTATCATTATTATTCATGGTGGCTCCAAAATCCGTACTCACCCCTAGTCTCTCTTCTGTTTCTTTTTCCGGTTTTCTGTGGTGGCGACCTGTGCCACCACCACCTGATCAAAGCACCGTGATGTCCCTCCATCGATGGATTAAAGGCCAGAAGTCCACGTGACCGTCATCATCAAGTCCTTCCATGAGAACCCTGAATACAATGAGGCCAGATCATTGATGTGAGGTAGAATGCCTAGAGGAGGCTGGGCGGTCTCATGGCCTGGATCCCCTGCAGATTTTGTTTTTTCTCCAGCCATCTGGAGTTTTTTCTGGAGTTTTTTTGTTTGTTCTGTTCTCCCTGGCCATCGGACCTTACTTTTATTCTATGTTAATTAGTGTTCTCTGATTTTAATTCTTACTTACTTTCTCTTTCTTCATCATGTAAAGCACTTTGAGCTACATTATTTGTATGAAAATGTGCTATAGAAATAAATGCTTTTGTTTTCGTTCTCCCCCTTTTCCTAATCAGTGACCAGTATTCACTGCTAATTAACTTCTTTTTCCAATCATTTTCATAGCTCTGATTTTAAAGATTCAGTCCTCTGAATTGATTCTTTTCTTCGTTAAATGGCATCCAAACAGAAATGAGACGTGAAATGAGCTGACAGATGATCAGCTAAATTGGGGCTTCAAACTCCAACCAATTTCATTCCAACCAGTTCCTTAATGAGAAGCCAATTCTTGCTGTTAATGAAACCCATCATTTAATTCCACAGCCCGTTGCTGCTCTCATTCTGCCACATCAGACATTTCCAAAGCTGTTGATTTTCTGTTTTTTCTAAGAACATCACCAACATGTTTTGGTGACCTGAGAGATCAACCAACCCTCACCTTTCTCTGTGTTCAAATAATGTGGTTAGCTGGTGATGTGGCAGCTTGTTTTGTGTCTCATTATTGTTTGGCTGCTAATCTCCTAGAGTAACTGCCTGTCTCCTGGAATCTCCTCCATGCCCTTGAGACTGTGCTGGGAGACTCAGCAAACCTTCTGGCGATGACACGTATTGATGTGCCTGCCATCCTGGAGAAGCTGGACTACCTGTGCCACCAAGCTCTGTAGGGTCCAGGTATGGCCTCAAGCTACCAGTAGTGACACTGACTGTAGCAAAATGCAAAACAAGTGACAAAACAGATGAGGAGGGGAAAATGTCAGTGGCCTCCCTCCAGCTGTTAAGCCATTCATTCCTGTTTTGGTGGTCGTCTCATTGTTGCCACTCTAGTGCACCAAAGCAGCTGAAACTGATGAACAAGCCCCTCTGTTACTTACCTGACCTGATCAACAGCCCAGAAGTCTCATTTACTTGATTCTATACTCTCATTGAAAAGTGCTCCTTTATTTTTTTTTAAATTGGAAGAAAATCAAATTCTCACTTAGAGGATCTGTGCAAAACTTTTTTCAAACCTGGCCGGATCTAATCAATAACATTTTAGAATAAGCACTTAAATGGGAGGAAGTGGATTCTCTTCCCGTATTTAATTTTAATTATTGTATTTATTTACTAATTTTTCCAACTATTAAAGTTTTACTCTGTTGGCCTACCATTCATTGAGAGAGACGTGGAGAGAGCAAACCAGATGAACAACTTCTTTAACAGGTTTGACCACCCTAACCCACTCTCACCTCGGAGTACTGCATCCTCCACCCATCCTTCTGCTGATACCAGCATAGGAGAGACATTCCCACCCACAATTACAGCATCCCAGGTGAGCAGAGAGCTGAGGAGACTTCGTGCCAGCAAAGCAGCGGGTCCAGATGGAGTATCGCCACGACTGCTGAAGGCCTGTGTGTTGAAACTGGGGAGTCCTCTACAGCACATCTTCAACCTGAGCCTGGAACAGGGGAGAGTCCTGAGGCTTTGGAAAACATCTTGTATCACCCCAGTCCCAAAGGTATCACGTCCCAGTGAGCTGAATGACTTCCAGCCTGTCGCTCTGACATCACATGTGATGAAGACCATGGAGCGGCTGCTGCTTCACCACCTGAGGCCACAGGTCCGCCACGCCCTGGACCCTCTGCAGTTCGCATACCAGGAGAAGGTGGGAGAGGAGGATGCCATCATCTATATTCTACACCGATCCCTCTCCCACTTGGACAGAGGCGGTGGTGCTGTAAGAATTATGTTTCTGGACTTCTCTAGCGCCTTCAGCACCATCCAACCTCTGCTCCTTAGTGACAAGCTGACAAAGATGGGAGTAGATTCACACCTGATGGTATGGATCGTGGACTATCTTACAGACAGACCCTCAGTATGTGCGTGTTGGGAACTGCAGGTCTGACATTGTGGTCAGCAACACAGGAGCACCACAGGGGACTGGACTTTCTCCGGTCCTGTTCAGCCAACATACATCTGACTTCCAGTACAACTCGGAGTCCTGCCACGTGTAAAAGTTCACTGACGACACTGCTATCGTGGGCAGCATCAGGAGTGGGCAGGAAGAGTATAGGAAGCTAATCAAGGACTTTGTTAAATGGTGCGACTCAAACCACTTACACCTGAACACCAGCAAAACCAAGGAGCTGGTGGTGGCTTTTAGGAGGCCCAGGCCCCTCATGGACCCCATGATCATCAGAGGTGACTGTGCAGAAGGTACAGACCTATAAATACCTGGGAGTGCAGCTGGATGATAAATTGGACTGGACTGCCAATACTGATGCTCTGTGCAAGAGAGGACAGAGCAGACTACACTTCCTTAGAAGGCTGGCATCCTTCAACATCAGCAATAAGATGCTGCAGATGTTCTATCAGACGGTTGTGGCGAGTGCTCTCTTCTACACGGTGGTGTGCTGGGGAGGCAGCATAAAGAAGAGGGACGCCTCACACCTGGACAAACTGGTGAGGAAGGCAGGCTCTATTATAGGCACGGAGCTGGACAGTTTGACATCCGTGGCAGAGCGACGGGCGCTGAGCAGACTCCTGCCAATCATGGAGATTTCACTGCATCCACTGAACAGGATCATCTCCAGACAGAGGAGCAGCTTCAGCGACAGACTGCTGTCACCGTCCTGCTCCACTGACAGACTGAGGAGACCCCACACTATGCGACTCTTCAGTTCCACCCGGGAGGGTAAACATTAATATTATACAAAATTTTTGGATGTCTGTTATACCTTCATTGTTATCACTCTTTAATTTAAAATTGTTTTTAATCAGCATGCTGCTGCTGGAGTATGTGACTTTCCCCTTGGGATTAATAATCTATCTATCTGTCTGTTATATAGTGCCCTTCACATCTATCTATCTATCTATCAATCTCTCTTTCTCATGGCTGGGGGTTTGATTTGACCTGAACTTAGTTTTGTAAAATTTGACTGGCTTGTATGGGATGTTATTTGCTTTTAATAAATTCAATAAAATGTAAAAAAAAACAACGAAATGATGAGGACTCTCAAGGGGGTTGAATACTTTTGCACACCCCTGTAGAAGAGCACATCGGGCCCCCGGATGCCTTAGCTTCAAGAATTGCTGCTATCCATCCGGGTGGCACCGTTGTCACGTACTTTTGTTTGTTTCTGCTTTTCGGCACATTAAAAACTGTACTTTGAAGAATGTTCTTCCTTATGGAGTGAATAAACATTTGAACCTGCCTCTCTGCTTTGATTTGAACCAACTGGGGTCGAGAGAGAAGAGAAGGGGGGGGGATGTACGTCAACCTCAGGTGCTGTCAAACGCTGATGGTGACCCCCCAAGCAGAGCGGCGGACTGCAACTGCTTGTCAAGTTAACAGAGCAGGAGTCCAAGGATTGGGGATGCTCCGGTCTACTGTATATGGAAGGTTCTAGAATGAGGATAGGACCACCGCGACAAAACCACCTCTTTTCATGTACAAGACTACATAAAAATAATGAAAGGGAGAAGGACACCAGCTTTTCAGACTTTATTGCATTGCATTGGTCACAGAACAGAATACAGCCGTGGTGGCCGTGAATGTTCTCACAGCCAAGAACCGCCTGTAAGAAAATGCCCCTGTTAGGAAAAATAATTATATAGCGCTCCGTCAAAGCCAGTCCCAACTCTGATGACTGGAATATGCAGCCAGGAAGTTTTGAAATGGAGTTACTTTCATAAGCAGTTTATTATCCTTCTGATACCAAAGTCTCAATGTTTCGTGCAAGATGGCCAGCGGCCGTAATAAACGTGAGCGCTTTTGTTCACAGACCGCACTCGAGATCACGTCAAATATATTGTGCTAATTTGCCTCGGAACTGTAACCCGAGCTCCCAGACTTCGATACGTGTAGCAGTAATAGGCCATGAACTGGGACCATGGGGTCCGACCTGGGAGCTGTTAGACACTTGTCCCATCTTAGGTTAAATTTGAATTTTCACAGTAGTGCAAAACGTTCAAGTTTGTCATTGAGGTAACATTTTCGTTGTTAAATATTAACCGGTCAGGTCAAAATGATCAGTCCAAAAAAAAAAAAAGAAACATGCGACCGTAGACCTTCCAGGATATGCTTTTCACAAAGCGGTCACTTTATGCTGGTTTAGAAGTACCTCAGGCAGCATCCCCTAAAAGCCCCTCGCGTTTCCAGCAGGTGTAAGGGGGGCTTATGGACTGGGGGACGAGACGAGGGTGCCATCCCGTTCCGCAGAAGGGCACCGCTCCATCTCAAACAGGTCCTTGCTCATTTGAGCTGGTGATTGAGTTCTTCCTGGTTGAAGACTGAAGAATGGTGGTAGCGGTCACGGGAGGCGAAATCGGCATTCTCCTCGGTGAGCTGCTTGGTCTCCATGCCAACGGATGTAAAGGAGGGCGTCACAACAATCTGCTCCCGAGGTGCCGGACCCCTTCTGAAAGCAGAGAGCACAATGGGCAATCACAGTGGACATCGGGACTTTGACTTGCTGCCATTCCTTTAGACATCTCCTAGCAGAGTGCATACCACCCTACACTAAAACACACACACGCACGCACATACACACACACACACACACACACACACACACACACACACACGCACACACACACACACGCACACACACACACGCGCACTGCTCCTGCTTTGAGACTTAAAACTAGCAGGGGCTTCTCATTTCAATCCTCAAGTGGCTTACAGACTGAGCAACAGTGTTACAGAAAGTAAAAAAAGATCCATTCTGCAATACCTCATGTTTATATAGCGCCTTACGTACTGAAGTAGGATAAGGGCTTTCATATCCACATGGCACCACCTTAGTTATGGTGCCCACAGTGCGTCTGCAGCCCCTTTCATAGCCTCCACAGCCTTCGTTGCCCTTAGCACCAGGCAGTCACTAATTTATTATATAGCAGCTCTCACTTCTGTTAAAGCATTGATGAAATGAAATGTTGTGTCTCTGACATTCAAACCTTTAGCTATGCCCACCAATGCTGCACTCCATTAATTATACCATCCACCTACCTACCTCCATCCATCCATTATCCAACCCGCTATATCCTAACACAGGGTCACGGGGGGACTGCTGGTGCCAATCGTACCTACCAGGCCATAGTAGCCTGTGTGATGGTCTCCTTGGGAAGCGACTTGACCTCAAAAGCAGCACAAGCCCTGAAACAAATTTCTCAGGGAAAGCCTGCGCCATCACAGGGCCCACCCTGGACACACTGGAAAAAGAAGATGGTGGCAAAAAATAGGAGGCCATCATGAAAACGCCAGGCGGCGCTCCCAGTGGAGCACTTTGAGCCACAGGCTCCTTCCACCCCGGTGTGTGCCAAGAAGTGCCTCTTGGGGTCTTTTCTGCCCACTGCAATCAGGCAGTTCAATGCATCTACCCGATGTACTCATCAAGTTTATTTTTATTTACTTATCGACTGATTGGTTAATTGGCAGGCTGTATTATCTGTGCTGTGAGTTTGTATTCTTGCTTTTTATGTTTCTGCTGCTGTAAGCATCTGAATTTCCCCATGGGATTAAAAAACAAGGTTTACGGATGCGGTGAGAGAGGACATGCAAGTGACGCGTGCAACAGAACAAGATGCAGAGGACAGAAAGACATGGAAGAAGATGAGCTGCTGTGGCGACCCCAAACGGGAGCAGCCAAATGAAGAAGAAGAGGAAGATCTAACCTAATAGTATATACAGGCTGGTCCAGATCTAATTATGCAGATCCAGATCGTCTGGATGACTTTGATTTAGGGGACGATTCCAGTTCTGATTCTTCATGTCATCAGTTCGCACACTTCAAAATGGTCCGGGATTTTTTCGGGTGATTTTCTATGTAATAAACATAATAAGTTATAGCGTAATGAAAATTTAATAATTAGATCTGGACCACCCTATATATGTACGTACATACAGTTTAAGTGTGTGTGTGTGTGTGTGTGTATATAATATCACCTGGTACTTTTCTTGGAGGACTTTTAGTTTTTTTTTCATGTCTTCTTACGTTTAAACTACATTAGGTTTATAAATGTGTACGTTGCTTTAATTTTCACAATTTGAACTGTATAAAAATAAAATTTGCACAAACTGAACATACCCTGACAAAGCCTAAGAAATCCCTTAGAAGCAACTGAAAGCTAAGGAATGGGGGTCCGCATGCTGCCATCATCACATCTGGGTGGGAAGTGGAGGCACTTTGTGTTTCCACCAGTGTTTGGTTTGCATCTTATTTCATGTCTGAGGCTTACCAGCTCGACATCATTGGAACCGAAGTGCAAGTGAGTTCAGAATCGTAAAACGTCATTCAGATACACTCGGGCTAACGGCAGCAGCGTCAGGGTGGGAGAGCTCAGTATAAACACACATGGATATATGCAAGAAGATGACTCATTCAATGAAACTGTCTGTCTTTAGTATCAGTTCCATGTGATAATTTGACTTATGCAAGCTGCATATTCAAATATTACAGCAGGGCAATGCGCACATTTCATGTTATTTATACTTGTTTTGGTGCGTCTCTTTCATTGGTATTGTATTGTCATTGTTTGGAGGAGACGTGCAAGTAAGAATTTCACTACATTTAACATGAAAGACTTGAAAAGAAAAACATACCCTGTATGTGCATAGATAGATAGATAGAGGCACTATATAACAGACAAACAGACAGACATAGATAGATAAATAGATAGTTAGATACTATATAACATATATATAGTGCCTTTCACATCTATCTATCTAACATATAGATAGATAGATAGATAGATAGATAGATAGATAGATAGATAGTTATTTGTCAGTTCTGAGAAGAATGAAAAAAATGTTTTTTGAGACTGGGAAAGGTGCTATATACTAATAATAAGATTAAAGCAGTAAAATGCATCATACTCAAGGCATATCACAACACAGTCCAGCAGTGGGCGCTATAGAGTCTTTACCTTTTAGCTCAGTACCTGCAGAAATGCAGTCTTTTGTAGTCGCTCAGCATAAGTCATTTTTATTTCAAACGTAAATGTAATTTATATTTTGTGAAAAGACTTAATCAAGTCTCCTCTTATTACTTTTTTTTTTTAATTGTAATCCTAAAATCTCCGACGCTTGATCAGCTGTGAAAGGACATTGCGATGGCTCGATAACGACACGTCATCACAGTGAAGCCGCGTATGAAGGGCACTCCGAAGATCAGCAATAAAAAGGCAACTCGCGCTTCAGCTTCAGAGTACTGACAGAATGAGAATTTTTCTTATGACTCACCTGCTCAGAAACTGAAACAACGACTGGATCCATTTCAAGAAGCTGAAATTTGCCGCTGCTCCTGATTTCAGAAATATATTACAAAAAAATACAACAGTTTATGATTTCTTCTAAAGTTTATAATGTAACAACACACCACTGATGGGAAATTTACACAAAAGAAAACACTTGCTTTACCCTTAATATATTACTATTTCATATTTTGCTTAAATGTTTTGTAAGCGTTTCCAGTTTAGGGCAAGTTTGTCTGAAAAACTGAGAAAAATAAAAAAAAAGGCAAAAATGTGGAATCATCTGCATAATTCACAATGCATAATACGTCTCCATCATCCAGGAATTTTCCAAACCTGTTCCCTTCATAGTGGCACAGTTGTTTCTCCCTCAGACATCCACCATTCTGCATCTGGTATTTGTCTGTGTGGAGTTTGCCCGTTTTGCCCACTAAGTCGGCTCTTGGCTTTCAACTCACATTGCAAAAAGATGTTCAACTTAGGTTACAGTGTGACTCTAAATTAGCCCTGATGGGCGTGTTCGTCCATGAGTGGTTCCTGCAAGGCACTGGCACTCTGCCTAGGGTTCCATGTGCCACCTGTGTCTGAAAACTAGTGATGGGTGATTCGCAAACGCGTTCTTTTTCAACGACCCCTTTCAGTGAATCGTATGAATTGATTCGTCAGCCTCTTTAGTTACCCTGGTGCAGGTTTATATTTGGGAGCGCATGCGCAAGAACCGCCTGAAACATGAGCCTCGACACGTTTAATTCGTAACACGAACCAGTGTGTGTAATGATTCTCGTTCATTTGATTCGCAGACGAATCATTACGAGTTAGTGACAGGCTTTTCGAGTCACTTTATTAATTCAGATCTTTCAAACTATCAGATTAAGTGAATCAATTTTGATTAATTTGTTTCGTTTTTAGGATCAGATGCTGGCGCATACGTAAAGTCCTGGGGGTCCACCTCTGATTGTATCACAAATATATCATTTAACCATTTGTACATTATATATATAAACATAATTCGTATGCCATTGTCTTGCTTCAGTGCCCAAAGCATTACAACTCATTTAAGATGCATAATCAAAATATGGCGTTACATTACAGAATCACACGTGAATGAGAATTGTTCAACTCGTAATGATTCACGAATCAAATGAATGAAAATCACAAGACTGTTTCTCGGAGTAGTGAGAGACTCGCTCACGAATCAAGTGAGTCGGGACATAACGAGTCAGGCTATTCTTGAGCATGCGCTTTAAACATCAACCAGAATCCGCGAAACTGGAGACACCGACGTCAAAATGTAGGAGACGCATGCGCTTTAACACTCGCGTTGCGCTCCACTGAATCGATTTGTGAGAACTGGATGGAAATATATTTTTGCCACATGGTTTACTTTGGCTTTAAAATAAACTGTTAGAAAAATAGGCGTGTCAATAAAAACACTTAGCGGGGGAATATGTGTGAGTATCTTTTGAAATCCAGAGAAAGATGAGGACTTTCAATGGGAATGAATACTTTTGCAAGGCATTGTACATTCCATTGTAACTGTTATTTTTAAATATTACCCATTGTTACAAAAAATATTTTATGAACAAACATATAAATAGCTGTGTCGCTCACGTACCTGGTGGTAGTCCTGGGCTCACCTGCCCGATGTAGAAGTAGAGAAGAATGGCGACACAAATATTAGCCAAGGCGTATATCCACTGAATGACAAACATGATCATAAGCGAACTTAAAGCCTGAAAACAAAAGAGAAGAGCAGTTCATTATCAGGATAAATAGAAGCAAATTGCTATAACATAATGAGAGATAGTCACTTTCATTAATACTGCAAAATGTAAACTATTGCTTAATGTGTGCAATACTCTCGACATCTAATCCTATAGGAGTTGCATGTTGGTCTAAGCAGCAAGTAACAATTTCTGTGTACTTAGTATACATGAAAATTTCAATTCTATTCTACTGCTGATAATCCATATGAATAAAAAGGACAAGTGTCTGTCTGTGTGTCTGTGTACCTGTTAGGTTGCTATGTCTCAGTCATTCCAACAGATGGTGCATCAGTAACATTTGTAGTAATAAAATGCATTGCAATTCCATCACAAATATTAATACTGCTTTTACAAACCTCATACTAAAAGGCATATACTGTAACAGAGACATGTGCATTGCATTTCCATTCCAACAGATGACACATCACAAATACTAACACTGATTTTATGAATCTCATACCAAATGGTATATTACAGAGACATACACTCACCTAAAGGATTATTAGGAACACCTGTTCAATTTCTCATTAATGCAATTATCTAATCAACCAATCACATGGCAGTTACTTCAATGCATTTAGGGGTGTGGTCCTGGTCAAGACAATCTCCTGAACTCCAAACTGAATGTCAGAATGGCAAAGAAAGGTGATTTAAGCAATTTGGAGCGTGGCATGGTTGTTGGTGCCAGACGGGCCGGTCTGAGTATTTCACAATCTGCTCAGTTACTGGGATTTTTACGCACAACCATTTCTAGGGTTTACAAAGAATGGTGTGAAAAGGGAAAAACATCCAGTATGTGGCAGTCCTGTGGGCGAAAATGCCTTGTCGATGCTAGAGGTCAGAGGAGAATGGGCCGACTGATTCAAGCTGATAGAAGAGCAACTTTGACTGAAATAACCACTCGTTACGACCGAGGTATGCAGCAAAGCATTTGTGAAGCCACAACACGCACAACCTTGAGGCGGATGGGCTACAACAGCAGAAGACCCCACCGGGTACCACTCATCTCCACTACAAATAGGAAAAAGAGGCTACAATTTGCACGAGCTCACCAAAATTGGACAGTTGAAGACTGGAAAAATGTCGCCTGGTCTGATGAGTCTCGATTTCTGTTGAGACATTCAAATGGTAGAGTCAGAATTTGGCGTAAACAGAATGAGAACATGGATCCATCATGCCTTGTTACCACTGTGCAGGCTGGTGGTGGTGGTGTAATGGTGTGGGGGATGTTTTCTTGGCACACTTTAGGCCCCTTAGTGCCAATTGGGCATCGTTTAAATGCCACGGGCTACCTGAGCATTGTTTCTGACCATGTCCATCCCTTCATGACCACCATGTACCCATCCTCTGATGGCTACTTCCAGCAGGATAATGCACCATGTCACAAAGCTCGAATCATTTCAAATTGGTTTCTTGAACATGACAATGAGTTCACTGTACTAAAATAGCCCCCACAGTCACCAGATCTCAACCCAGTAGATCATCTTTGAGATGTGGTGGAACGGGAGCTTCCTGCCCTGGATGTGCATCCCACAAATCTCCATCAACTGCAAGATGCTGTCCTATCAATATGGGCCAACATTTCTAAAGAATGCTTTCAGCACCTTGTTGAATCAATGCCACGTAGAATAAGGCAGTTCTGAAGGTGAAAGGGGGTCAAACACCGTATTAGTGTGGTGGTCCTAATAATCCTTTAGGTGAGTGTACATTAAGTATTGCATCTACCATTGCAACAGATGACCCATCAGAAACATATCCAGTAATGCATTTTATTACTATTTGTGAAGCACCATCTGTTGGAAAGACAAATGCAATGCATTTTATTACTACGTGCATTACAAAATATATTCCAATAGGTGGTGCTCTGCAAATGTTAACGTTGAGATCTATGCTGATTTCTCAGATTTCAACCCATCAAACCAAAAATCCTAATCCTTGGGAATGCCTTGCTAAAGACTTTTTCCTGATAAAATGTAAGGTCCTCAAGAGCACAGTGGCCTCCATAAGTCTTCAATGGAAGAGGTTTAGAACAATCAGGCTGGTTTCCCAGCTAAACGGAGCAATTGTGGGATAAGGGCCATGGTAAGAGAGGTGACCAACAACCCAATGATCACTCTGACTGAGCTCCAGAGAACCTGTGTGGAGATCGGAGTTTATTATTTGTGAAGTGCCAACACACAATGGTCCCCTCCAGACACTCAACAATCACTGCAGCACTGACTAATATGGGCTTTATGGCAAAGTGGGCAGAAGATGTATGAAAACCTACTTGGAGTTTGCAAAACGGCACCTGAAGAACTTTTAGACTATGCAAAACAAGAATCTCTGGTCTGATGAAATTAAGATGGAATTCTTTGGCCTCATTTCAAAGCATCTGGAGAAAACCAGTCAGCGCCCATGAACTGTGCAATACCAGTCCAACAGTGAAGCCTGGTGGTGGCAACATCACGCAGTGGGGTTCTTTTGAAGTGGCAGGGCCTGGGAGACCAGTTAGGATTGAGGGAAAACTGAAGGGAGCAAAGTACAGAAATGTCCTTAATGACAACCTGCCTCAGACAGCAGAGGACTTGAGAAGGTTCACCTTTCAACATGACAAAGCAATGACAACTCAAGAGTGGCTTCAGGACAACACCGTGAATGTTCCTGAGGGTCCCAGCCAGAACCTGGACCTGAACCCAATCAAACATCTCTGGAGACACCTGAAAATAGCTGCCTTACCGATGGTCTCCATTCACCCTGACAGAGTTTGAGAGGAGCTGAAGAGAAGAATGGCAGAAAATCCCCAAATCTAGGTGTGGTACTCAATGTGGGGAAAAATGAATTAAATTGATTTTAGCTAAAATGTGTAAATAGTGAAGGGGTCTGAATACTTTCTGAAGGCACTGCATTTAAAATAGTTCACTTCAGAATATTCATTTTGTTACACAGGTCAGGTCAGGTTTTGGGGGGGGCATACACTGGTACAGCGCATTGCCGCACCCACCACACTACAAAACAGCTTGGGATCCTGCTTGGCAGCCCCCGAAACAGACACGCGGTCCAGTCCCACCCTCCAGAAATGACCCTCTATCTGTCACAGCCAGGTGTTACATGGGCGTCCCCTTTGCCTGGGGTCCAGCCACTTGGGTCCTGTGAGCCAGATCACCCTCAGGGAATCGCTCCACATGGCCTTAGTGCCGTAACGGACGCTTCCTCACAGTGCAGGTCATGTGCCTCATTCGCGACTCCACGAGCAACACAAAGTTAAGTCAGCGGCACCCAAGGATTCCCCGAAGAGAGGCACACTAACTCTTTGAGGACTGAATTTTCTGTCCAAAAAACAATTTCTGAAAAGCACTGGTTTCACACAGAAATCAACATAAAACGTCTGTTGCTGCATGCTGTGGCTGCCAGTTTGCCTAGGATGTGCGTCAGGCTTGCTGCCAGGCTGTCTTTGTGTGGCTGGGGCTGAGGCAGTGGCAGCGGTCACAGTCGCAGTTTATTGCAATCTGGTTTCTACCTCTTATCATTGTTAAGTGGCAGTCCTCATTGACGAACATTGCTGTAGGTGTGTCAGCTACATGAACCTGTTCAGCACCACGAATAGCTGGGGACCAATCAGCTGAAGGTGGAATTCATCACTCGTATCAAAATCGGAGTCCAGTTCAGAGATAATAGGCAAAACGTCATCCGCGGAGTATATTGCTTTACGCATTCGCTTTGATCTCTCGCCAGATATCAGTGCCATTTTTGCCATTATTTGCGTCTTGCTACTCACGCCAAGTACAGGAAATCTCAGTCAAGCCAGTGAAGCTAACTTTCCTTCTAGCAACAAGAGTCCAACTAAAACCTAACGGTTGGTTTTGTCCCAGGTTACAGTTGAATACCATCGTCAACGCCTCCTTTTGACAAAAGTCGACATCAGCCCTGAAAGAGTTAAGGAGTCCAGGCTTCATCTCAAGTCACTGGATAGCGTCCATGTCTCGCAACCATATAGCAAGACAGGAAGCATCAGGGCTCTAAAGACTTGGATATTAGGAGCGCCACACACCCCTTTAAAGTGACCTCATGACCCCCCCCATGCTCTCCCAATCCATCTACTGACTTCATAGGAAGAGTCACCAGAGTCATGAATGTCAATGCCAAGGTAAGTAAACCTCTCGACATGTTCGATACTCTATCCACAGACAGACACACTGCTGATGGCCGTGTCCAAGAGGTCATTAAAGGCCTGGATGCTGTTTTTTTATCAGGACCCTCGTAAGCCCAGACACTCAGACCCCTCACTCAGTCTCTCGAGAGCCCCCATCAGAGCCTCCATTGACTCTGCGAAGATCACAGCATCGTCAGCAAAGATCAGTGAATCTCTCTTCACCAACAGATGCCCCACAGCCGTTGAACCCCATGACTCTGCCCACCAACCAGTCCATGCAAGCATTAAACAGAGTAGGAGCAAAAACACACCCCTGACGAACCACAGAATCAACTGGGAAAAACACAGAGGTTCTGCCTCCACTCTGCACAGCCCTAACAGTACCAGTGTATAGGCCGACCATGATATCCAGCAACCTCGAGGGGATCTCCGTGAAGTCCCAGGATGTCCCCCAGAGATAAACATAACTTAAAATATCTTTCACTGCAGTCCAGGTATCCACCCATGTTCTCAAGCCCACTTAATCCAATACAAGTCCTTGGGAGTCTGAATCTGCTCAACCCTGAGGAGGACATCAGGCCATCACACCCATCACTTCTCACCACACTCATACAAGAAAGATCTCATATTCTTAAAATAGTAAGAGCACAATCAGAAGATGGATGGATAGATGAAAAGGGGAGTCTGGGAAATGTTCCTCAAGCTCTCCTCTCTCTGTCTTATCTGTTCATGACTTCCCACCGGAGCAGTGATGGTGAGGACAGCATCTCTTCCACTTACACCAATGAACGACACCCAGTGATTACACAGTCTGGAGTAGAAGGAGGTTGGCATTTGGTGAATTTCAGTTTCTGGAACTTTCTGTATTTCCGAATCACCTGCGTACAGAAGAAAAGATCAGAGTTTAACTTATGGCCCAAATTACTGAAATTTTCATCTTGTGTTCAAATTTAAGGGGGGAGATGGGCCTTCTTAGCAAAAGCTCCATTTAAAGTATAAAAATGTGGATGAAATGTTCACCTCAAAGCCTTCCAACAATAGAGACAGTGACCCCCGATCTACAAAGCAACCCATTTTAAAACCCCCTACCTTCTGTAGAACTGGGTCTTCTCAAATCCACGGTTGCACTGCAGTTCTCTAATTCTGGCTCTGCTTCAGAAGAACTCAACAGTTTCAAGGAATTTCCCCATTCATGGTCTGTTTCTTCAGGAGTCAGTAAAGTATTGTCAAGGTCTAAACCGTGGGTCCGTTCGTCACCTCTCCCCAAGGGGTCTGCTGGGGTGTCTAATTTAGAGGAGTTCTTGTCCAGATTGAAGCTGTCCAGCAGCATTTGCTTTGCCGCATTTTGTGGCTTTAGGATTTTGTCCCTCTGATTCAGAAGACGATCATCTGTGGCATCCTTCTTTTGTGGCTCAAGGCTGAGCGGTTGAAAAATCTGGTCCATGTCTTTGGTGAACTCCAGCAAAGTCCCTTCCCGATGGCCATTTAGAGCCCTAACTGTCCCATAACTTTGGCATTTTTGAGGGCTGAAGGCCTTGCACGAGTTCCTCTTCGGGGATTCTTCCGCTAAGAGGGGTGTTCTTTGTTTCTTCTTTAGATTGTAGCTCATCGATACAGAAAAGTAGGAGTAGTCTATGACGCTGTAGGTCAACATGAAGTTAATGGTCACAATTGGTGCCAAGATGTTCACCTGACCAATGAAGATAAAGGCCATCGTAATAAGGCTTGTCAAGCATATGGCAGCCACTGGGGTTTTGTTGGGTCCTCTCTGTAAAAAAAAAAAAGAAAACCACGGACAGATTAAATATAACTAGAATAATAGAAAACCAAATTTTATAATGTTGGGAGTTGTTCTGCCAGAGAGTGAAACAGACCGAGCCAAAAAATGGACGAGACAAACGCGTGGTCGTTAATTCTTTCTAAAGCTTTAGCCAATTTACACACTCACAAAGGCCGCAAAGGTTTTCTTGTTGCTATATCCCATCACATACGTGCGCATGGGAGGCAGCTAGTAAGACCAAAAAAAAGGGAATTCCACGCCAGGCCAGGGGGTGGCAGGGTGCAATAACCCTTTGTCTTTTATATCCTGTAGACCAAATATGGGAAATTCTGCCTGGGATTGCCGACATCACTCCCAGGTTCCGGGCCACTGCTGACATCACTTCCAGGTCCCGGACCACCACCATGGTTCCAAGTAGCCTCCTAACAAGCAGCATGCCAGGTTATCCAGTGCCATCCTCTATTTTAAGCCAAAGCTGGCACATTTCACTTCTGCCACCCGATCTTGTTTGGAACCACACATACATGGCATCTTTAACACTTGCTTCTTCATTACTTCTTGATAAAGGCGTCTTGATGACCCTTAGCTTTATACTTTGCACAAGGCCCAGGACCCCAAACCCCCCCCCCCTCCCAAATACCTTTAACTGGATTTATTCAAATGGAAAGAACCCATAAGTCAAAGTATCAAACTTCCCACAAGGAATCAAGCAGACCTCTGAAAGGTACGGCAAGCAATTCTTCACACGAGGTCCATCGAGTACCCATGCGTCACTATCAGGCCTGTTCTGAGCTTTGGAAAAAAAAAAAATGCAGAGGCAGACAGTGACGCCTGGCATTTGCTGGCAGCCTTCCTGTCACACCTGGGTGGTCTTGCACACTTTCCTGTGTTTGTCATCCCACTCTTATCTTGTGAGAAATTTATAAGTCAAAATATTCTTCAAATCAGAGGCTAAAGGGTAAAGTAAAGGCAAAACTAAAGAGAGTTAATGTAATTAAATGGTAATGCCAGGGCTAACACGGTGCCTCAATTTTCAAGTGGCCTGAATTCAAATCCCCTGCCTGGCCATTCTATGTGGGGTTTTGCATGTTCTGGCTGTGTCTGTTAGAATTAAGACCCCAAAGAGTCCCCTGGTCTCCTCTTCCCTCCCACCCAGTACTCCAGGTCACCAACCACCTCCCCAAAGATGTGTGGATTTAGTTAAATGGGGATGCAAAATTTGCCCTGCATGGATGTCCGTTGGTTAAAAGACATACACCACTGCCCCACTGCATTGAAGGGCATTCATTTTAACAGACTTTGATGGATCGTTAAGCACGCCACATGCATTAAGGCTCAAAGGGCAAACAAGGTGGCAGGGCCGGCTCGAGCATTTTTGCTGCCCTTTGGCGAAGCTGTAAACGGTTTGAGCAGAATCATCAACAGCCAGACATGTATGTTGAAACCTGGAGATACGAGAGAGGAGCCAAGGACCGAGAATTTACAATCTTGAGAGTGTCGGGGGGAGGGATGGGGTGTTGTGCTTGGTTTCTTATAGCAACATCTTTACTAGACAGTCTCAGAAGAATAAATACACGATGGGATGCCATTTCAGAAATTATGTTGGAATTGGGCTGTTATTGGCAGGCGTTACTTATTGATCAGTACATAAAAGTTCACTAAGAGGAGGGGGGAAAAAAAAACAAACCTTAAAATCACCAAATTTGATTTGTAAAAAGTCCTGTCCTTCAGTATTTAACCCACCAGCTACCAGACATCTTACCATGATGGTAACTATTTACTTAAATATCTTACTGAGGTAGCTACACATGTTTCATTTAGGCTACTGCAATAAAGTGAAATCCCTAAAATAGCAACAGAATTCAATAAAATAGAAATATAATTGTTATCTTTGAAGATTTACCCAGGATTCCCATTTACTCATCCTTGCTAAAGTATGCAAATAAGGCACATTTTAACTGAAGTTTGATTGTACAGGTAAGCCCATCTGAGAGATGATTATAGTTTGAATTACATCAACATTTAGCAATACATTATAGAGCTGCTGTCCTGCTGCCATTTTGATTACTTTATTTTATTTAGCCGTTTATTTTTGTTTGCATCCTGTGCTATGCCATTTTGAGGATTATTATTATTGTTGTTATTATCTATGTTGCAGCCTATATGTTTTGCCTCTTTAGAAAGAGGAGTGTGAATGGCAAACACATAACCAAAGTGTATTTATATATTTCATTAATCGTTTACTTACTTACTTATCTACCTATTTATGTATTTATTTATTTAAAGAGCTCCTGTAAAAAGCCGAATATCCCCCTTGAGACAAATAAAGTCCTATCCATCATGCCTTTCATATCCAACTATCTATCATATAGTGATTTTCATATCTGTCTATCATAGTGCCTTTCATATCCAGCTATCATTATATAGTGCCTTTCATATTCATCTATGTATTTATCATTATGTAGCGTCTTTCCTATCTATATATAGTGTCTTTCATATCCACCATTATATAGTGTCTTTCCTATCTATCTATCTATCTATTATTATATAGTGTCTTTCCTATCTTTATATAGTGCCTTTCCTATCTATCATTACATAGTGTCTTTCCTATCTATCTATCATTATATAGTGTCTTTCCTATCTATCTATCATTATATAGTGCCTTTCCTATCTATTATATAGTGTCTTTCCTATTTATCATTATATAGTGCCTTTCCTATCTATCTATCATTATATAGTGCCTTTCCTATCTATCTATCTATTATTATATAGGTTCTTTCCTATCTATCATTATATAGTGCCTTTCCTATCTATTATTACATAGTGTCTTTCCTATCTATCTATCATTATATAGTGCCTTTCCTATATATCTATTATTATATAGTGTCTTTCCTATCTATCTATCATTATATAGTGCCTTTCCTATCTAACATTATATAGTGTCTTTCATATCCATCTAACAGTCATAGCTTGTTTAGATCAAAAAGATATTAAATCCTTTCATCAAAAACAAAACACGGGTGGAATATTCACCTCCGCTACAACCCCTAAATGACAGCCAAGTCCAATTAGATTGGATTAGTCTGCAGGCGTTTCAACAGTGATAGAAAACACACCACAAACCTAACCGAGAAGACACTCCCGCCCAAGATCCACTGCATCCCTGTGTCACCCTAAATAATCCCTTACAGAGGTTCGTCACCTAAAATGCCAGCTGTAGCTCATTCAAACTTTCGTGAAAATAAATGTGGAAGAAATTCATTTAAGTAAAATTGAAAAAGCACACAAGAGCTGCAGTGCTTCTGCCCTCACGTCTGACTGTACCGCCTGGCAAATATAAGTCCAAAGCTGCCAACATCAAAGTGCTCTGTAACCAGTGATCAGTCCCTCTTTCCTGTCTTATCTTTAACTCTGATTGCACTGGTGTCACAGTCACTGGGAGGCACCATACACAAGAGACTTCATCAAAGTGTGGTGGTGGCTTCTGTTGATTACTTAAACCCCCTGTCTGTCTCAAAGCAGAGTTGGAGCAGAGCGACTTGGAGAATATCCCAGTGATAAGAAATGAGACACAGCATCATTACCCTTAGAAGTGGAGGCCTTTCATTTTGAAAAACCGCAAACAAAATCAAAGTGTCAGTGAGTGCAGTGGTGTCCTACACAATCTAAAGGCAACTGGAGACTAAAAGAAACTCTGATAGGACGCGATCTGGCTGAGCCAAAGTCACCAGCCAATCAGAAGACGAGTTTCTGAGGTGTCACCAGCTTGTGTGATCACAGGCACATCACAGCAGAACAGCTTAACAATGCAGGCCGACAAAAGCAAGTGTCAGTTTGGACTGTGAAGAGGAGACTTTGTGCTGCAGGTTTGACAGGGCGAGTGGCAGGAAGAAAGCCATTCATTAAAGGACACAATAGAGCCTTGAAATATAAGCTGCGGACAACTGCAGGCTGGAAGAAAGCTTATGGAGCGATGAATGCAAATGTGAAATCTTCAGTTCATCACGCAGGGTGTTTGTACACCGTCAAGTTGGTGAAAAGATGGTCCCTCAGCATGTGACACCAACTGTCAAACATGGAGGAGGAAATGTGACGGTCTGGGGTTCTTTAACTGGAGGCAGAGTTGGTGACTGGCATTCTGAATCAAAAGGGTCACCACAGTTTGGCTGTTATATCAGCAAAAGGTGCAGCCTACTTTGTTGAATAAATTACTTCAATAGAATTTTGCACACATAATGATTCCTTGATTTTTTATAAATTTTATTTGTCATTGTTTATTTGGGGGGCATGGTGGCGTAGTGGGTAGCGCTGCTGCCTCGCAGTTAGGTGACCTGGGTTCGCCTCCCGGGTCCTCCCTGTGTGGAGTTTGCATGTTCTCCACGTGTCTGCGTGGGTTTCCTCCCACAGTCCAAAGACATGCAGGTTAGGGGTATTGGCGATCCTAAATTGTGCTTTGTGTGTGTGTGTGTGTGTGTGCCCTACGTTGGGCTGGCGCCCTGCTCGGGGTTTGTTTCCTGCCTTGCACCCGGATTGGCTCCAGCAGACCCCCGTGACCCTGTAGTTAGGATATAGTGAATTGGATAATGGATGGATGGATGGATTGTTTATTTGTCTATTGCTTGATTCCATGAAAACATTAAGACATTAAACTTGCATGCATTTCCATAAAAACTGAAGTGTTCTAAAACCTTTGAGCGGCAGGGATTGTATTTTAGAGATACCATTTGCTACACCTTGTAAAAATACTTTCTGCACGTTAAGCTTTTCTCTGTACGTTTTTTAGGTCTGCTGAATGCCCCGCCAAAAACCCAACAATAGGTTCCAGGCTAGAGGAGCTGCCAAAGGGGCTTCAACAAATTACTGAAGAAAGGCTCTGAATATTTGTGTCAGTGGGATATTTCAGCCGTTTATTTGTATTAAATGTGGAATTTTTTTTTTTTTTTTTAATCCTGTTTTTCGCTTTGTCATTCTGGGGTATTGAGTGTTGCTGGATGTGACAAAAAATTAATTTAAAAGATTTTAGCACAAGGCTGCAACAAAACGTGCAAAGAGTGAGGGGGTCTGAATACTTTCTAAAGGTGCTCTGTGTGTGCGCATACAGTGGTGTGAAAAACTATTTGCCCCCTTCCTGATTTCTTATTCTTTTGCATGTTTGTCACACAAAATGTTTCTGATCATCAAACACATTTAACCATTAGTCAAATATAACACAAGTAAACACAAAATGCAGTTTTTAAATGATGGTTTTTATTATTTAGGGAGAAAAAATCCAAACCTACATGGCCCTGTGTGAAAAAGTAATTGCCCCCTGAACCTAATAACTGGTTGGGCCACCCTTAGCACCAATAACTGCAATCAAGCGTTTGCGATAACTTGCAATGAGTCTTTTACAGCGCTCTGGAGGAATTTTGGCCCACTCATCTTTGCAGAATTGTTGTAATTCAGCTTTATTTGAGGGTTTTCTAGCATGAACCGCCTTTTTAAGGTCATGCCATAGCATCTCAATTGGATTCAGGTCAGGACTTTGACTAGGCCACTCCAAAGTCTTCATTTTGTTTTTCTTCAGCCATTCAGAGGTGGATTTGCTGGTGTGTTTTGGGTCATTGTCCTGTTGCAGCACCCAAGATCGCTTCAGCTTGAGTTGACGAACAGATGGCCGGACATTCTCCTTCAGGATTTTTTGGTAGACAGTAGAATTCATGGTTCCATCTATCACAGCAAGCCTTCCAGGTCCTGAAGCAGCAAAACAACCCCAGACCATCACACTACCACCACCATATTTTACTGTTGGTATGATGTTCTTTTCTGAAATGCTGTGTTCCTTTTACGCCAGATGTAACGGACATTTGCCTTCCAAAAGTTCAACTTTTGTCTCATCAGTCCACAAGGTATTTTCCCAAAAGTCTTGGCAATCATTGAGATGTTTCTTAGCAAAATTGAGACGAGCCCTAATGTTCTTTTGCTTAACAGTGGTTTGCGTCTTGGAAATCTGCCATGCAGGCCGTTTTTGCCCAGTCTCTTTCTTATGGTGGAGTCGTGAACACTGACCTTAATTGAGGCAAGTGAGGCCTGCAGTTCTTTAGACGTTGTCCTGGGGTCTTTGTGACCTCTCGGATGAGTCGTCTCTGCGCTCTTGGGGTAATTTTGGTCGGCCGGCCACTCCTGGGAAGGTTCACCACTGTTCCATGTTTTTGCCATTTGTGGATAATGGCTCTCACTGTGGTTCGCTGGAGTCCCAAAGCTTTAGAAATGGCTTTATAACCTTTACCAGACTGATAGATCTCAATGACTTCTGTTCTCATTTGTTCCTGAATTTCTTTGGATCTTGGCATGATGTCTAGCTTTTGAGGTGCTTTTGGTCTACTTCTCTGTGTCAGGCAGCTCCTATTGAAGTGATTTCTTGATTGAAACAGGTGTGGCAGTAATCAGGAAATTGAACTCAGGTGTGATAAACCACAGTTAGGTGATTTTTGAACAAGGGGGCAATTACTTTTACACAGGGCCATGTAGGTTTGGATTTTTTTTCTCCCTAAATAATAAAAACCATCATTTAAAAACTGCATTTTGTGTTTACTTGTGTTATATTTGACTAATGGTTAAATGTGTTTGATGATCAGAAACATTTTGTGTGACAAACATGCAAAAGAATAAGAAATCAGGAAGGGGGCAAATAGTTTTTCACACCACTGTATGTGTGTGTGTGTGTGTGTTATCGTTCAGCCAGGGTTTTGTCAATGGCTTGAGTAAAGTTTAATTTAATATTTTTAAGTCTAATTTTGTACATTTTTATTGGAGCTTACAGACAGGATGGTGTCGAGGCTCTGATCTAAACACGACTACAAATACTGCTGCAGCATTTAACTCTTTCAGGGCTGATGTCGACTTTTGTGAAAATTCAGGGGTAAAGGACGGTAATCGGCAGTAAACGGCGACAAAACTCACCCTTACTTTTTAGTTCGACTCTCTTTGCTAGAAGGACAGTAACACAGCCTCGAATACCTACGTGTGCGAGAGTAGTGAAGAGCAAACAACCTCTAAAATGGCATCGACAGTTGGCGAGAGACCAAAGCAAATGTGCAAAGCAAAATACTCCATGGACGTCTCACGTAATTTCGTTGAATTGGACTCTGACTTGTCGGACTCCGACCTGGAGATGGATATGAAAAACGACAGTGAGGTACCAGCATCGTCTGATCGGTCCCCAGCTGATCGTGGTGCTGAACACTTTCGTGTAGCGTTCGCCTGGGAGGACCACCGCTTATGACGACAAGAGGTACAAATCAGATTGCGTTACACTGCAACCACCTGCTGTGCGAAGACATCTAGACCACTGTGTATTCCTGATGAACATCGAGGTGCCCCTGTGCAGTGACTGCCGTCAGAGATGCCAAACATGCACCAACAGCAGCCACAGCACATAGCAACAAATGTTTTATGTTGATTTATGTGTAAAATGATTGCTTTGTAGGGCAGCACGGTGGCGCAGTGGGTAGCGCTGCTGCCTCGCAGTTAGGAGACCCGGGTTGGCTTCCCTGGTCCTCCTTGCATGGAGTTTGCATGTTCTCCCCGTGTCTGTGTGGGTTTCCTCCCACAGTCCAAAGACATGCAGGTTAGGTGCATTGGCGATTCCAAATTGTCCGTAGTTTTTGCTTGGTGTGTGGGTGAGCCCTGCGGTGGGCTGGTGCCCTGCCCGGGGTTTGTTTCCTGCCTTGCTCCCTGTGTTGGCAGGGATTGGCTCCAGAAGATTTGTCTGAGAAACTGATGTGAGATTGGAGGAAACGAGAAGATGTGAAAAAAAAAATAATAAAATAAAAGTGTATTTTCGAACGGGCGTATAAGTCAGGGTCTGATTTTATGATCGATATTTCGGTTTTCAAGACCTGATTTATACATAATGTGACAAAATGAGACTCCAGACATGATAAAGGTTTGAAGCAGCCACCTGTATAATATGTTCCTGGCTGCAAAAGTAAAGAATTGTAACACCAGAGTAGTATACAAGACTGAATCCAAAACAGAACTGAAATCCAGAATCCTGAAGAGGGAAAAGAGGCTTTATAGGGAGTCTGGGGGAAGTGGTGCCGTCCTTGGGCCCAGGGGGCTGGAAGTAGTGCCGTCCTCGGGCCATGGGACCACAAGTGATGTCATCCTCAGGGTCCAGGGCCAGAAGTGGTGCCGTCCTCGGGCCCCAGGGGCCGGAAGTGGTGTTGTCCTCTGGGCCCGAAGTGATGTGCTCAGAGTTGAGGCACTGGTTACTGGTGGGATATCGCGGGAAAGGTCTGCAGTGCACTCCCCCGCCCCCATGGCGGACATGTTAACAGTATTCTGTAAGCCCTTCAGCTGCCTCCTATTTGCCTGTGTGTGACAGACAGCAAGTATATACAGTCATTTTGATTTTACGCACCAACACACACACAGGCAACCAAGCTAAATTCAACTTTTCTTGATGTTTTGAACATCCTACAATCAGAATCTGAACTCCGGTTGATATCAAATATTTGACCCCATCACAAACTTCCTTTTACAAGAAAGTAAAAATGATCTGCAGGAATTTCCATAACTCAGAAATACCAGGGCTGAAGTCTATCTTAATGGCATCGAGCTTAAGGTAGAAGACAGCCCTGGTTGGCGTCACCACACCCTGGCATGATACACTGACGCACCAGACACAGTGCTTAATAAAAACGTCTTCACGTCTGAGACATTAGCCTTCTTCCTTCAATACAATGTAAGAGATGTTCGCGTCGCCACTCACCCCGTTTCCCAAGAATCCAAGGGTGGGGATCACCTTTTCCTGTGCGATGCACTGCAGTATTCTGGGCGCCCCGTACAGACCACCCATGCAGGAAGCGAGAGAGGAAATGTACAAGCCGAGAAGGAAGAGGAACCCCACCAAAGAAACCTGGGAAAACAAATAGGAGATGTCAAAAAAAAAAAATCACATAAGGCCACTCCTTTGAGAAAGCTTTACTGAAAAGAAGTAAGATGTCTCAACCAACCCTCCAGGACAGCCGAAGCCTTTTATGCACTTTTCAGACATTCACACCACAATGGAGGAAACTCCTGCTTCATATTATATCATATAATAACATAACATACTGCACCAAGTGATACACAAAAATAATCAGACTGGGCTTGGGGCTTTCCTGGAAAAATGTTTGGAGGTCGGCCGGACGTGAATCATAGAACGATATCCCCTCCTACACGTGCGCTCTCTCAAACCGTCGACCGGCCAGGCATATCCTGTGAATAGCCCAGTCAGTATTTTCACAACAATCGCTACACAATAATGTCAGGTGAAAAAAAAAAAATATATATATATATATCGAACAGCGAATCAAAATCAAATTTCTAACAAATTTTCTCCTTTTCCGTAAAGCACAAAAACAGTCCTGTCCTCGATCGTCCTCCCTATTCGCCTGATTTAGCTCCCTGTGATTTTTACTTGTTCCCGAAAATCAAAAATGACCTGAAGGGAACACATTTTTCTACAATGGATGAAGTGAAGACAGAAACAGCAAGCCTGTTGAAGAGCCTCAAGCAAGAAGACTTCTTTCAATGGACGATACGTACGGAGTGGTGTAGAGATCGGGTAGGGGAGTAAATATAGAAGGTGACAATGTTTAGAAGGCTGTAATTCATCAATATATATATATATATATATATATATATATATATATACACACACATATACATACATATATGCATATACATACATACATACATATATATATATATATACACATATATGTATACACATATATATATACACATATATATATCTATACTAATAAAAGGCAAAGCCCTCTCTGACTGACTGACTGACTCACTGACTCATCACTAATTCTCCAACTTCCCATGTAGGTAGAAAGCTGAAATTTGGCAGGCTTATTCCTTACAGCATACTTACAAAAGTTAAGCAGGTTTCATTTCGAAATTCTACACGTAATGGTCATAACGGCCGATAACGGTCAACAACATCCGCCATGTTGAACTTTCTTATTTATGGCCCCATCTTCATGAAATTTGGTAGGCGGCTTCCCTGCGCTAACCAAAACCGATGTACGTACTTATTTCGGTGGTATGACGCCACTGTCGGCCGCCATATTGAATTTTCCAAACGTCACTAATTCTCCAACTTCCTGTGTAGGTAGAAGGCAGAAATTTGGCAGGCCCATTCCTTACAGCTTACTTACAAAAGTTAAGCAGGTTTAATTTCGAAATTCTATGCGTAACGGTCAAAACGGTCAACAACGTCCGCCATATTGAACTTTCTTATTCATGGCCCCATCTTCACGAAATTTGGTAGGCGGCTTCCCTGCGCTAACCGAAACCAATGTACACCGAAATAAGTATGCTATTCACCATGAAATCACCGCTATTCCCTTTGAAATGGCCAAATGAGTCATGCGAGCATTCAGAAATTGTCTCAAAGAGTATATCGCTAATGATGGCCGCCACCTCATTTTTAAAACACAATGAAAAAAGTCTATTTTGTATATCCTTTCTTGTGTCGTAATGAAATTTATTTTATGTTCTAGCGTTTTTGTAGAATAAATATTTGAAATGTGGTGGTACTTCTTTTTGGTTCACCCTGTACAACATGGCGCTCACAGATTTCCAGTCTTGGTTCACACATTAGGCCGCAGCATGGGACTGGCTCCTTCCATTGTTCGAAGTTGCAGCTCCGGGCCCAACTGGAACGTCTTTATCATTTCCGATTTATCTGTGCACTCTTTTCTTCCATCAAGAAGTCTGAACCGCTTTTTAAACGGTAATATCTCTTTTGTTATTGTTGCTATTTCACAGGGTCACATGTGTTTTCCTCCTTTAAAGCTGCAGCTGTGTGTGCAAATTAGCCACGCGGTTGCTGCGCACAGGGATCCATGTTCCATATCTGGGGGGCAGTACTCCGAAAATTCTCAATCAATCAAAAAGCAGCAATCGCCAGAGCCCCGCCCTCTCAGCTTTGACGAGTGAAAGTGACAGTTTTAAATTCCAGCCGTATTTTACGTTGTATTTGGAGGAATATTACAGACAAACTTAACTAAATAAGCTGCAAAAAATATATATTCTGTAACACATTTAAGTCACACTTCATGCTCTTTTTCTTTATTTGTTGTCACATTTCACTGCACTTTTATTTATTTGCGTATTTATTTCTTTCATTTTGTCTAAAAAATATTCAAACACAGCATCTCCAGCGTAGTGCACAAAAACTTGGGACAATAAAAAGAAGTGTGCCTATATACGGCGGCTCTCCCTTTCTATTTTTTTATTTGTTTTTGATTCTCTGTTCTTCATCACGGAGTCACTGCAATATTCAAGATGGAATACAATTAGCATAAATATAAGGAATTAATTGACTTTGCTCCCTGGAGAGCCACCGTAAGGTAAGCCACTTCTCTGACTGATAATGACATTTAATTTGCTGCATATCAAAGAATAATGAGCCTATAAATGCCATTTTTTTTTTCTTGGCTTCGTGAATATTAAACCAAATATTAAGAAGCTGCTGCATCGGAGAAGCTGCTAATTTTATTTTCCAGAGAGCAGACTCCATAGTGCCACTTATGGTGCTACAGATTGAATTAATAACTCAACTCCCCACCACTGGCCAGCTGGCTTCCACCCAACCTCAATAGTACAGGCGTACGTCTCACCCCTGCTGGGCCACTAGCTCTTTTCAGGAATGCGTTATTTGTTAAGCATGTTTGACTTTTCTGGAATCTACCCAACCATCCATCCATTTTTTTTTGGAAGCTGCTGAATTCAGTCAAGGGTCATGGGAGATGGAATTCATTCTGGCAGCACTGGCCACAAGGATGAAGCAAAAGAAGATGAAGAGGAGACCTGAATGAAGTGTTTAAAATGATGAAAGGAATTAGTAGAGAGGATTGAGATGGGGACTTTAAAAGGAACTCAACAAGAACACGGGGGACACAGTTGGAAACTTCTTGAGGGTAAAATTCACACTAACATTAGGAAGTTTTTCTTTACACAGAGAACCACAGACACCTGGAATAAGCGACCAAGTAGTGTTGTAGACAGTAGGACTTTATGGACCTTCAAAACTCCACTTAACGTTATTTTAGAAGAATTAAGTGGATAGGACTGGCACGCTTTGTTGGGTTGAATGGCCTGTTCTTGTCCAGATAGTTCTAATGTTCTACTCTCAATGGGCAGGCCGTCTGGTGAGCACCTTAGTCTGGAATGACCACCCCAACATTTTCCATCATCCAACCCGCTATATCCTAACTACAGGGTCATGGGGGTCTGCTGGAGCCAATTCCAGCCAACACAGGGCGCAAGGCAAGAAACAAAATCCGGACAGGGGGCCAGCCCACCACAGGGCGCACACACACACACACACACACACACACACACACACTAGGGACAATTTGCATGTCTTTGGACTGTGGGAGGAAAGCCACGCAGACACAGGGAGAACATGCAAACTCCAGGCAGGGAGGACCCGGAAAGCGAACCCAGGTCTCCTAACTACGAGGCAGCAGCGCTACCCACTGCGCCAATATTATATTAAAGACATAAAAACTGGTAAACGATTTGGTTGTCTATTACATTTTTATAACACTTCCTGAGGTGGCTGAAGCGAGTAAGTCTTCCCCCTTTGGTCCTCACCATGTGCTATAGAGGCATCATTGAGAGGGTTCTGACCAGCTGCATCACTGTCTGGTATGGCAACTGCAACATATCCGACCGCAAGCGCCTGCAAAGGTTAGTGTAGACAGAAGAGAACATTATTGGGGTGTCGCTCTCTTCACTAAAGGACATATTCTACAAACGCAGTGTCCGCAAAGGCCTGCACCATTGTGCGGGACCCCTTACACCCCTCACGTGGACTTTTCACACTTCTGCCATCCAAGAGAAGATACTGCAGCGTCAGAACCAGATCTGCCAGGCTGCTTTACCCCCAAGCTGTCAGACTCCTTAACACCATGCTGCCCCCCTGGGATCTTCCACACGGCCTCAACCACCGTTTATACATGCCAGCCACTTTCCTGCAAAGACGAGAGTGCAGGTAGAAAAGAACTGAAAATCTCAAACTGACCTTTAAGTATTTTGACATGCTTGATATCCTTCTGCTGGGAAACATTCTAACCGGTCATTGTTTACCACGTCTTAAACAACTATTATCATACACTGATAATTTCTGCATTATCTATATCTATTATTTATTTATTATTATTATTGTGGTGGGCTGGCACCCTGCCCGGGATTTGTTCCTGCCTTGTGCCCTGTGTTGGCTGGGATTGGTTCCTGCAGACCCCCGTGACCCTGTGTTACGATATAGCAGATTGGACGATGACTGACTGATGTATCAATTGACTATATTTATGTATCTAGATTGCAAATACCATACATTGTATCAATGTTCTACACGTTGTGAGATGTGGCCAGCTTGTCATCCCGGCCAATACCCCAAGGCCGCCAGATGGAGCCCTCCCTGCAGTATGGAGGTGCCCCGAAGACCAGCAGGGAGTCATGGGACATGTAGTTTTTATACAAGACCCTGCTGGATACCACAGGGGCCGCAAGAGGGAGGACTGAAGACTTCTTTGTGCCCTTTAACCCAGAAGTTCGTCAAAGGAAGAGCGACGGGCTTCCGGGGTGAAGAAAAAGAACATTTTACCTGACCCGGAAGTGATACTAGATCACATGGACTGGGGATTGAGAACACTTCCAGGTCAGGGTACTTGAAAGGACTATGGGTGCTCCCAGATGGCGAGCTGAGCTGGGTGGAAGGGTGGCAACACGTCTGGGAGTCGGGGGATTGGTTTATTGTGTTTGATTATTGTGATTTATATGAGAATAGTGGAGGAGAGGGTGCTTAGTGCACTGTGGCAAGTTAATAAAGTCAACTGTTGGACTTTTACCTGGTGTCTGGAGTCGTGGACAGGGGTTCAAGGGAGCGATACTGCCCCTATCTTTCACAACGTCAATATTGCTGCTACTTCTTTGTCTTGTCTTTGCACAATGTCTTGTCTTGTTTGTGTTTTAATTTTAATTTTTTATTTTAATTCTTTTTTTTTTATTATTTATTATTTGCACTTCATGTTATTTCACTGTGGACCTTGAGCTTCGCAATTTCATCTATCTGTATACTTGTATATGGTTGAGATGATAATAAATTTCGCTTTGACTTTGACTAAACATGCTAAATCCAGTTCAGGGTTGAATGGGGTTGGAATCTATGGGATGGGATGCCAGGCCATTACAAGACCTACATTTAAATTACAGCATCTATAAAAGGCATTCACCCGCTTGGAAGTTTTCACATTGGTTATCCAACATTGAACCACAGTGGATTTAATTTGGCTTTTTTGGCACTGACCAACAGAAAACGACTTGTCAATGTCAAAGTGACAGCAGATCTCTGCAAGTTGAAGACAAATGTAAAACACAAACTGTTTGATCTCATATTTATTCAACCCCTATAGGTCAGTATTTAGTAGATGGTAGCCATGACTCTCTCTTCCAGCTTTTCACATCTAGACTCTGCCATTTCTCCCCATTCTTCTCTGTCACAACTGTTCCAGCTCTGTCAGATATCATGGAGATAAAGAACAAACAGCCTTTGTCAAGTCCAGCCACTTATTCCTCATCACATTGAGGTCTCGACTCTGAATCGGCCACTCCACAACATTAGCATTGCCGATTTAAAGCCATCCCTCTGGAGTTTTGTCTTTAAGCTTGAGGTCATTGTCTTGCTGGAGATCAAATCTTCTTCCAAGGTGTAAACTGCATCAGGATTTCCCCATATTTTGTTGCATTCATTTTACTGTCACAAGACTTCCAGGTCCTGCTGTACAGAAGCATCCCGACAACATAACACCATCACATGTATCACAGTGGAGATGGAGGGTTTATGATAACGTACATCATAACCTGAGCAATGTGAATGCCCTGGAGTGGCCGAGGCAGAGTCCACATCTCAATCCAATTATTGACTTGTGGCCGGACTTGAAGAAGGCGCTTCATTCCTGACTCCCATGATTCCTGACAGAGCCTCAGCAGTTGTGCAAAGAAGAATGGAAGTGTGGAGATGAGCAGAGGTGGTCATGGCTGCCAAATACTGAATATGGACTTGAAGGGGGGTGAATTACTTATGCCATCATTTACTTTGTGTTTTGTATTTCTAAGTAAGCCATTTTGACATTAAAGAGTAATTTTCTGTTGAGTAATGTCAAAATAGCCAGACTAAATTATTGTTCTTGAACAATAAAATGTGAAATCTTCCAAGGGTGAGTTCTTTCCATAGGCACCATAGATTCATGCAATTCATTCCAACCTTTTATTCATTTAAATATCTCTTAACAGGAGTGGGTGACCCAAAATCCAAACACTTCATTTTATGGCCTTTATAAAAAAAATCAAAACTACACTTTGTACCAAAAATGATCACACCTGATATAATCTCAATATTATAAGACTGACATATCTGGAAAAGATGGAGCTTACCTTCTCTGCAATCATAAAGTCGTAGCGCAGGGCCTCTCTTGTGCAAATTGCTCCCAGCAGAAACACAAAGACCAAGTAGAGGAACCAGCTGCAATGAATCATAATACAGAATACAGTCCGTCAACATTGATTTGCTATAGCGCCTTTCACACTCATCCACTCTCACTTTGCTGCTAGACTTCACATTAAATCTTTCAGAGCAGTCTTGTTGTGCTCCATTACGCTATCGTGTCTCTTCTTTCGTAGGATTTTCGACCTTCCCCAGGGTTCGGTTAACTAGCCTTTTGTTACAGTCAGGCCAGAGTTCTTCGCCGACTTATCTTTAAATTGCTTCTTTTAGAACATTTATTATTGCTCATGGTTTTCCATTAATTTTTATAATATTGTTCTCTTCATGTAAAATTTATCTAATAATTATTATGTACTAGGTGTGTAAGCCCAAGCTGTAAAAAGCCTGGGCTCCTAGAAATCAAGGATTCTGAAACTTCAATCAATCAATCACATAGGGTTGTGCATTAGCGGCTAAGCGAGATTCTCTTTCCTCGGTGGTTTCGTTTTGCCGACATGCTCGCCTCCGTTGTCTATCAACGGCCAAGCGACTTTCACTCTCCTCAGAGGTCTCATTTTGCTGACGTGCTCGCCTTTCTTGTGTATCAGCGGCTAGGCAAAATTTCTTTTCTCAGCAGTTTCACTTTGGCGACAGAGTCGGTATCTTTGAAATTCACACTGTAGCCTCACACTTCCGGGCCAGCCAGCCAGACACACATACTTCCATGCGTTGATGTTTATATACAAGACTAGGGGGTTCACCCCCTGCTCACTTCGCTCGCCAACCCCCCGGCCTGGGTTACGCGCCATCGACTTTGTGTCTCTGCCGCTCACGTTGTGAAGAGGGGGGCTGAATGCACCCCAAGGAGACGCGGTCGCTCCTCTGAATACCCGTCTTAAACGGTGATGCAATGGGAAATAGTTTTTTTTTTTTCTTACCTCCTCTTTGCTCAATCAGTTGCTGGTTTGCTGCTGCTGCCGTGCCACGTGATCTGCATTTCATGTGGCGCTTCAAACATTTAAAAGCCTGTACAGCAACTGTCCTACTCTTTGTCTTTTATTTCTGGCCCCAGGCGTGGTTAAATCTTTTGGCACAAAGTTTTATCTCATGGCAAGGGTTTATAATTTTTGTTTATAATTTAAAAACGGAATAAGGATCTGAAAATCTAACAACATCACATTAAGGTTTGATAAATTCTGAAAAGAATGATATCAATCATATATATGTAGGTTTTACAATAAGCCAATTTAGAGCGTAACATAAAAACATTACACTTTTAGGCTTATATATATATATATATATATATATATATATATATATATATATATATATAGTGGTACGGGGCTAGGAGGACCGGAGGAGTGCTTGTGCCTCCTCCAGACCGAAAGGGGTGTCCACCCTGGTTATGTTGGGGGCCTCGGGTAAAGGGCATGGAAGCCCAGCCCTGTAGGGACCCGTGGCCACCGCCAGGCGGCGCCCCGGTGCCTGAATATCCCCTGTGGTACCCGGCCGGGGCTGGAGCCCGGCAGGGACGCCCAGGAGGACCAGAGGAGAGCTTGTGCCTCCTCCAGACCGAGAGGGGGCGTCCGTCCTGGTTATGCTGGGGGCCTCGGGTACAGGGCTTGGAAGCCCAGCCCTGTCGGGACCCGTGGCCCCTGCAAGGCGGCGTCCCAGTGCCTAAATATCCTGAGAGCCCAGCACTTCCTGGTGTGGCGGAAGTGCTGGGGGGAAGACTTTGGGAGACACCCGGAGAGCTGCCGGGAGGACAGCCGGCACTTCCGCCACACTGGGGCGTGGCCAAGGGAGGAATGCCGTGAACACCTGGTGCTCATCCGGGAGCTGTATATAAGGGGCCGCCTCCCTCCAGTCATGGGCAGAAGTCGGGTGGAAGAGGACGGAGCTGGAGTGAGGACTGGAGGCGGCCAGGAGAGAAAGGCACAGAGACGGTGAGGCCTGGACTTGGGGGAATCGGTGCAAGAGGCAATGGGGTGTGAGTGCACAGTTTGTAAATATTTGTAAATAAACAGTGTGTTGGGTGATGAACAACATGTCTGCCTGTCTGTGTCCGGGCCAGCGTTCACAAGATATATATATATATATATATATATATATATATATATATATATATATATATATATATATATATACACACACACACACACAGAGAGGAGAGAGAGAGAGAGAGAAGATTACCTACATATGTTTTGTGGCTCTCTTACATACCGTACCATGTATTGTGAGGGTGGATCTTCAAGAAGAATGAAATACCAGGCCATGGCAGGTACACTCACTCAGGTTTTAATGTGGTTGCATTACCCCTTCGTGCCAGTTTGCATAAACTGCACATCGTGAGTCATAATTTAGAAACTTCGGAGGTTAACCAGATTCAAAGCCTGAGCACAGGAGTACCGCACGTGTGGTAAACAGCAGTTACAACAGGATAACTTAAAGTCAGGTGTGATAACATTCGCTTTCTTTCCTTCCTCATACTGTTTGATCACCTTAATTTTTGTGTCGAGATCAACTGCCTTTTCTTTCTGTAATCGCAAAATAAACAGAACTAAACATAGTCTAAACCACTGCAGGTAATAAATTGAGATTGAGACGAAGGAGTCATGGCATACATGTTGTTTGCCCATGACACACGGCAGCGGTTGTAAGTCGAATAGTCATAAGATGCATAGACCATAAGTTGATAAGTTGACTGTATGTGTAGGATGGTAAATCAAAATGTAAAGGCAATTTAAAAATTAAACAGTAAACATAACATATAGACGCTGATTCAATAGAACAAATTTGCCATGGCTTATAAGTAGTGTGAACATAGCCACGGCTATATTACTCTGTTTGATTTTTTGCTGCCCTTTCAGAGGTATCAGTGTGAGAGCTGAAGGATATAGACGTCTCTATGGGGTCTTGCTAAGGTACTGAAGCAAGGTCACTAGCTTTGGTCAAATTGCTCTGCTTGATTTGTGCAGTCCTTTCAGGGTTATTGATTGAGAGAGCTGATGAATACAGATGTCTCTGTGGACCCTGCTAAGTTATTGGAGTTTGAACTATGGAAGATGAATAAATGTAACATAGATAAGCGGTGAGTCTATATACTGTAACTCAAAGCTAATAAGTTAGGCCTTATGCTCCGACATCAAAAGAACCTTAGAGTTTAAAGTGCCTTTCATGGACATTTTTACAGCAGAAAACAGACCAGTTTTAGAGTTACCAATCAGTTTAACCTGCCAGACTTTGGAATGAAAGTGAAGTTGGCACAGGGACCAGGGTAGGATTCAAACCCAGGACTGTTGAGCTGTACGACAGCACTGAGCCACTGCAGGTACTTTCTCACCCATTTAAAATGTCATTATTTATTAGTTCTTAGACCATTTCTGTATGAGCCAAGTTCTGTATTAACATTTTTATGTTCAGTTAATTTGAAAATATGTTACATTCTTTTTTGTAGTTCAAGTTTAGTTTATATATAAAGAATAGGGCTAGTTAATTATTCAGTTTAAATGGGGTATTGTTACTTTAAGAAGAGGTGCTGGGTAGCAGGAGTTATGGGGAACTAGGAAGTTATTGTAAGTTTGTGTGTGGATTAATTGGGCTTTGGAAACACATGGCTTTCTTATTGTGTCTGTCTTGAGTTTCATTTGACTGTGGAAATATATAACGTGGAAAATAAACGTTTTTTGGATTAATGTGAAACGCCAAGGACTGGACAAGAATAAGTTCCTGATGTAACCACAAGTTATTTCGCACCTTCACTTTCCTTACAAACATCATTAAGAACTGCATGGCATCTCCTGTGTGACGGCGCTACAAAACACAGGAAAAAAAAAAAATAAAACATACCATACCATCGAATCAGCCTAATAAATCCATCCAGCCAGGGTCATGGGGGTCTGCTGGAGCCAATCCCAGCCAACACCGGGCACAAGGCAGGAAACAAACCCTGTGCAGGGTGCCAGCCTACCGCTGCATATAAAACTATTCATCCATCGATCCATTATCCAACCCGCTATATCTTAACTACAAGGTCATGGGGGTCTGCTGGAGCCAATCCCAGCCAACACAGGGCACAAGGTAGGGTGCCAGCCCACCGCAGGGCGCACACACCCACACACCAAGCTCACACTAGGGACAATTTAGAATTGCCAATGCACCTAACCTGCATGTCTTTGGACTGTGGGAGGAAACCCACGCAGACACGGAAAGAACATGCAAACTCCACACAGGGAGGACCCGGGAAGCGAACCACAGGTCTCCTAACTGCGAGGCAGCAGCGCTACCACTGTGCCACCATGCTGCCCTGCCTAATAAATCCATTGCTCAGTTTCTTTGATTTATACTTTATGTCTCTCTCCCCTTCTAGCCCTCTTGTCCACTTATTCATACTGCAAAGCATTGATGCTAAAAGCAAAGTGCTGAATTTGTATTAAGAATCCTGTTAAACAGAAGGAGTTGAACTGGCCATTCAAATGGACCGGTCACATTCACACCTTGTCAGACACAATCACTTAGGCACTCACGAGATGCTGACCGCTGCCAGTGACCCCAAGGGAATGCTCGAGGCTGGTTTCCGAAGGTCTCCACTCATGTTAAATCCTGCCATCACACCTATAGTAATGCAAAAAGAAATAAAATGTAAATAAATCGAAGGGCAGAGAGAGGTGTCCATGCACCATAAATCCACCTCAATGCATACTCTATCACTGTAAAAAAAAAAAAAATTGAGATGCCTCTCATGATTATCAACATCATATTTTCCACTGGAGAAGTGTCATAAATAAATGGTTGGTTTATTTATCTATCTATTTATTCATCCTGATTTTGCTGTTATATCTAGTCAGGGTTTTACGACATAACCCCATTTAGTGGGCATTTCTGGGACTCTCTTATATACGTTTTCAGACTTTTAGTTTATACAAGTGCCATGATTAGGGTGTAGCGTTATCTCAATTCTTAACTTCTGTCTTCTTCCTTACCTAAAGAAAAAAAAAATCTCAGAAATTTATAAAAATGTAAAAAAAAAACAAAAACCAAACTCTCCACTAGCCTAAACATGATGGAGCCATCTGAGAAGCTGGGGAGAGGAAGCGAGAGCCACCAGAGTATCCTAATAATGGTGGGCACATTTGTGAACTGCAGAAGGCCCAAAGCAGGCCGGATGGACTTTTAGCCTTGGAATCCCTGAAGTTTAAATGTTCTTCCACATCCTACCAAGTGGAGATTTTATTTGTCTCCAATTCCTGCTTATCTGACGATAGTTTTTGATGTTAAGATGGACTTTTTGATTGTCTGTTAAATTTTATACAACCATTTATAAATGACAGTTCTTTCGTTTTTGCGTACTTTTATGATCCTTTAGCTAATTCCATGTCCCCATTGAAATTTTAATATTTTATTATTATAAAGTGCAACACTGAATCACAGTACAGTAGAGTCTCGCTTATCCAACATTCCGTATTATCCGACGTCCCACTGTAAAAAAACAAAAAAAATACGTATCAATCGGCAACAAGAACTGCAAGTTACAAGCGTAAGCGTAGTCAATTCTTTGTTGCTCCCGACTCTGCCGCACCTAATTACAGTGGAACCTTGGTTTGCGAGTATAATTCGTTCTGGAAATGTGCTCGCAGTACAAAGCACTCGCACAGTATATCAATGCGAATTTCCCCATAAGAAATAATGGAAACTCAGCTGATTCATTCCACAACCCAAAACTAATCATATAAAAATGATTAATACAAAATATAAAGTAAAATACATAAAACAAATTAACCTGCACTTTACCTTTGAAAAGAATCATGGCTGGTGTGAGGGAGTTTCTAAACTCTTGTGGGATTCCACCCAACAGGACAACATGCGGAAGAGCATCCCGAAGCGACCGTAGGCACCCAGCGCTGTAGCAGTTCGACGTAAAAGTCAATCCGAATAGATCGCGGACATGCTATAAACGCCTGTCGTTGATGGGTGATACAAGGAACATTATAAATGCGCAGGGCTCAGTATTACTTTTCCCCCCGAACCTGCCTGACTGCTGTGTCTGTGTATAGGAGAATGGCAGATCCCGCCACAATAAATAACCGCGCTGTTGCTGCTTCAAGCTTAATAAAGCTGTTGTTGCTAAGCAAGCTCGAGATTCAGCTTCGAGTTTTCAGGTGGAAGACGGGGACTCGCACGTCACAGCACAAACACACACACACAGTCCCAATGCTGTAGTAAACAGTATACGCTCTTACGGATGTTGACTATATGAGTGACGGAGTTAAGGCTCTAGAAACTGCAATTAATTACATTGAGTAACAAGAAGAAGCTACAGGAATCGACATAATGATGCTGCAAAGATGGCGAGAATTCACAGCGAAGAAACGGCACTCGTCAGGAAAGCGAACTACGATCAAAAATGTCTTTAAATTATCACAGGACAACTTTTTAAGTACAGTACATACTGTATTTAACGTCAGACAATTCTGTAACTGTAAGTTCATTTTTTCAGTTAATTTATTCTGTTTTGTTGTAAAACATGATTATTAGGTTCGTAATGTGTAAAATTATAACATAGTTTGACGTTTAATAGGCTTTTTCTTAACACCTGCCATTATCCAACATTTTTGCTTATCCGACGTTCGGCCGGCCCGTTTATGTCGGATAAGTTTAGACTCTACTGTATTTGGCTCTTTGGACACTGATCAACAGAAAAAGACTCTTTAAATGTCAAAGTGAAAACAGATCTCTGCAAACCTGTGGTATAATAAGCCTGCCATTTGAATATGGAGATAGGCTGCCTGGGGTGAGGCCTATTCTGGGATGTCTGACCGGGCCTATGTGCTGGTGTGGCTTTTTATATAAAAATAATATATATTTTTTCATTGAGGTCTGCTCCTCCCTTTTCTGCTTCAGTGTGACAAGAATCACATCAAAAATATCTGGCCTTTGGATTCAAGGATCTGTTAATTGATAAAAACTCTCAGATCCTAACGACACACTCAATTAGTGCTTTATTAAAGGAAGATGCATTGGAAAGGTAAACCAATTAAGCCAACAAAGATAAAAGAGGCACATCAGCAGTGCTAACAACAAATGAAAGACAAACACATGCTGTCTGCTGAAATGACCTAATTAGAACACTCGAGATTGAGGCCATTTCCAATTAGACTCAGATTGTGTCTAAGAAAATAAAAAGTCACAGAAATGTACCAGCAAAACCAAGGAGCTGGTGGTGGATTTTAGGAGGACCAGGCCCCTCATGGACCCCATGATCATCAGAGGTGACTGTGCAGAGGGTGCAGACCTATAAATACCTGGGAGTGCAGCTGGATGATAAACTGGACTGGACTGCCAATACTGATGCTCTGTGGAAGTGAAGACAGAGCTGACTATACTACCTTAGAAGGCTGGCGTCTTTCAACATCTGCAATAAGATGCTGCAGATGTTCTATCAGACGGCTGTGGCGAGTGCCCTCTTTGACGCGGTGGTGTGTTGGTGAGGCAGCATAAAGGACGCCTCACGCCTGGACAAACTGGTGAGGAAGGCAGGCTCTATTGTAGGCACGGAGCTGGACAGTTTGACATCCGTGGCAGAGCGACGGGCGCTGAGCAGACTCCTGTCAATCATGGAGAATCCACTTCATCCACTGAACAGGATCATCTCCAGACAGAGGAGCAGCTTCAGCAACAGACAGACTGACAGACTGAGGAGACCCCACGCTATGCGACTCTTCAATTCCACCCGGGAGTTAACATTACACAAAGTTATTGTCTGTTATACCTGCATTCTTATCACTCTTTAATGTAATATTGTTCCGTATGTATGCTGCTGCTGGAGTATGTGAATTTCCCCTTGGGATTAATAAAGTATCTATCTATCTCAATTCACATATACCTTTTACTTATTTAGATTTTCTAATTTTAAATTTTTTGCAAATAGCACTTTGCTTGAGGTTTAACTAAATATACTAAAATATAGAGTGTATAGAGTATAGAGCAGGGGTGTCAAACTCCGGGCCTAGAGGGCCACAGTGGCTGCAGGTTTTCATTCTCACAGTTTTCCCAATCAGTAACCAGTTCACTGCTAATTAACTTTTTTCCCTTCGTTTTAATAGCCCAGTTTTTAAGGATTCAGTCCTCTGAATTGATTTGTTTCTTCATTAAATGGCAGCCAAAGAGAAATGTGATGTGAAACGAGCCAACAGATGGCCAGTTAAATTGGGTCTTCAAACTCCAACCAATCTGTTAATGAGAAGCTTATTCTTGCTGTTAATTAAGCCCGTCATTTAATTCCAGGGCTTGTTTTGCCGCTCTCATTCTGCCACAGCAGACTTTTCCAAAACTGTTAATTTTCTGTTTTTTTTCTAAGAACATTGTCAAAATGTTTTGGTGACCTGAGAGATCAACGTTACAGAGACCATCACCTTTCTTCACTTTCAGATATTGTGTGATGGGCACAGGGGAGCTGGTCATGTGACGGCTTGTTTTGTGTCTCATTATTGTTTGGTTGCTAATTAAGGGAAGAGAGACAATTAAAGGGTCCGAGTCAATTTAATTAAAACTAAAGCAAAAGACGTTAATTAGCAGCCAAAACTGATCACTAATGAAGAAGATGGTTAGAATGAAAACCTGCAGCCACTGCGGCCCTCCAGTTCCGGGGGCTCGACACCCGTGGTATAGAGTGTTCAACAAAGTTAAATTGTATGTTACAGCCAAAACCTGAAATCCGCCAAATCGGGAAATGCCCAATGTCACTGTAAATTCCTCGATTTTGGAATTTGGCCAGTCAGTTTGCGAAATGGCACAGGGCGATCAGCCAAAGTCGGAAGAAAAAGGGCATGAGCAGCGATTTGTTGTGCACTTAGTAGTGCAATTGCATCAAGTGTAGCCTTGACGGCTCTTGTTCAGAAAGTGGATGCCACTTGGTTGTTTCACAACAATTAAGATTAGGTATATATGAAGGTTTCACATTTCTGTTTATCATTTTAATCCTAAAATAGTAACTTAACATCAGGGACCTATTTTATTGACCTTAAGGTTAGTGTTTGGGCAAGGGGAAGGCCGTCTCAAGTGGCGTCTGCTTTCTGAACAAGAACCGCCTTGAGCAGTTTCTTATGCAGAATGGAAAACTCGCTTCTGAATCTACATCTGAAAGTTTTTAAGCATCGTCACACCTTGAGTAGACAGTCTTACATCAGCGCATCAGATTTTGGCCAGGGAGCACTCACCAATTCGCAAAATGGTCCGGCAAAGTAGCATATACGCTGGTCATTTCTAGTAAATCGGACTTTGGTCACACCTCACGGCCAAAATGCGAAGCGGCCAGCCAATTCGGGAACAGGCTGAACTTCGGGTTTTGGCCGTAACATATACAGTGATCCCTCGCTATATCGCGCTTCGACTTTCGTGGCTTCACTCTATCGCGGATTTTAAATGTAAGCACATCTAAATATATATCACAGATTTTTCACTAGTTCGCGGCTTTCTGCGGACAATGGGTCTTTTAATTTATGGTACACGCTTCCTCAGTTTGTTTGCCCAGTTGATTTCATACAGGGACGCTATTGGCGGATGGCTTAGAAGCTACCCAATCAGAGCATGTATTACATATTAACTAAAACTCCTCAATGATATACGATATGCTTCCCGCGCGGTGCTTGATTGTTTGCTTTTCTCTGTCTCTCTCACCTTCTCTGACATTCTCTCTGCCTGACGGAGGGGGTGTGAGCAGAGGGGCTGTTTGCACAGAGAATACGGATGCTCCTCTAAAAAATGTCGCTTTATCGCGGTGCTTCTGCTTACTTAAAAGCACGTATTGATTTTTTGATTGTTTGCTTTTCTTAGCGAGCTCTCTCTGACATTCTCTGCTGACGGCGCTCCTTTGAAGAGAAGATATGTTTGCATTCTTTTAATTGTGAGAAAGAACTGTCATCTCTGTCTTGTCATGGAGCACAGTTTAAACTTTTTCACTTAAGGGTGTTATTTCATGTCTAGAGGGCTCTAATAATGTTAACAGTGTGGGAGAGTTTCTAAGGGCTTAAAATAAACTGCTCAAAAAAATTAATGGAACACTTTGAAAACACATCAGATCTCAATGGGAAAAAGAAATCCTCCTGGATATCTATACTGATATAGACTGGGTAATGTGTTAGGAACGAAAGGATGCCACATCGTTTGATGGAAATGAAAATGATCAACCTACAGAGCCCTGAATTCAAAGACGCCCCAAAAATCAGAGTGAAAAAATGATGTGGCAGGCTAGTCCATTTTGCCCAAATTGAATTGCAGCAACTCCAAATTGTACGCAGCACTTTGTATGGCCCCTGTGTTCTTGTATACATGCCTGACAACATCGGTGCATGCTTCTAATGAGATGACAGATGGTGTTGTGGGGGATCTCCTCCCAGATCTGGACCAGGGCATCACTGAGCTCCTGGACAGTCTGAGGTGCAACCTGGTGGCATTGGATGGACCAAAACATAATGTCCCAGAGGTGTTCTATTGGATTTAGGTCAGGAAAGTGTGGTGGCCAGTCAATGGTATCAATTCCTTCATCCTCCAGGAACTGCCTGCATACTCTCACCACATGAGGCCAGGAATTGTCGTGCACCAGGAGCCACTGTACCAGCATAGGGTCTGACAATGGGTCCAAGGATTTCATCCTGATACCTAATGGCAGCCAAGGTGCCTTTGTCAAGCCTGTAGCGGTCTGTGTGACCCTCCATGGATATGCCTCCCCAGACAATCATTAACCCACCACCAAACTGCTCATGCTGAATGATGTTACAGGCAGCATAATGTTCTCCATGGCTTCTCCAGACCTTTTCACTTCTGACACGTGCTCAGGGTGAACCTGCTCTCATCTGTAAAAAGCACAGGGCACCAGTGGTGCATCTGCCAATTCTGGTATTCTATGGCGAATGCCAATCGAGCTGCATGCTGCTGGGCAGTGAGCTCAGGGCCCATTAGAGGACATGGGGCCCTTGGGTCACCCTCATGAAGTCTTTCTGGTTGTTTGGTCAGAGACATTCACACCAGTGGCCTGCTGGAGGTCATTTTGTAGGGCTCTGGCAGTGCTCATCCTGTTCCTCCTTGCCCAAAGGAGCAGATACTGGTCCTGCTGATGGGTTATGGACCTTCTATGGCCCTCTCCAGCTCTCCTAGAGTAACTGCTTGTCTCCTAGAATCTCCTCCATGCCCTTGAGACTGTGCAGGGAGACACAGCAAACCTTCTGGCAATGACACGTATTGATGTGCCATCCTGGAGAAGTTGGACTACCTGTGCAACCTCTGTAGGGTCCAGGTATCGCCTCATGCTACCAGTAGTGACACTGACTGTAGCCAAATGCAAAACTAGTGAAGAAACAGTCAGAAAAGATGAGGAGGGAAAAATGTCAGTGGCCTCCACCTGTTAAACCATTCCTGTTTTGGGGGTCATCTCATTGTTGCCCCTCTAGTGCATCTGTTGTTAATTTCATTAACACCACAGCAGCTGAAACTGATTAACAACCCCCTCTGCTACTTAACTGACCAGATTAATATCCCATAATCCCATAATATCCTACCTGGCAGGGAGAAAATTCTTTGTGAGTTGTGGTAATCAAATCTCAAAGACACATGATATCCGATATGGTGTTCCACAAGGCTCTATCCTGGGTCCGCTGTTATTCTCAATCTATATGCTTCCGTTAGGTCAGATTATCTCAGGTTACAATGTGAGCTACCACAGCTATGATGATGACACACAGCTGTACTTATCTATAGCACCTGATGACTCCGACTCTTTCGATACACTAACACAATGTCTTACTGGTATTTCTGAATGGATGAATAGTAATTTTCTCAAACTAAATAAAGAGAAAACTGAAATTTTGGTAATTGGCAATAATGGATTCAGCGAGGTTATCAGAAATAAACTTAATGCACTAGGATTAGTAGTTAAGACGGAAGTAAAAAATTTAGGGGTAACCGTTGACTGTAATCTGAATTTTAAATCGCATATTCATCAGACCACTAGGACAGCATTTTTCATTTAAGAAACATAGCTAAAGTTAGACCTCTTATATCATTGAAAGATGCTGAGAAATTAATTCACGCTTTTGTTTTCAGTAGACTAGATTACTGTAACGCACTCCTCTCAGGACTACCCAAAAAAGACATAAATCATTTGCAACGAGTGCAGAATGCAGCTGCTAGAATCCTAACTGGGAAAAGAAAATCCGAACACATTTCTCCAGTTTTGATGTCACTACACTGGTTGCCTGTGTCATTCAGGATTGACTTTAAAATACTGCTTATGGTTTATAAAGCCTTAAATAATCTCGCTCCATCTTATATATCGGAATGCCTGACACCTTATATTCCAAATCGTAACCTTAGATCTTCAAATGAGTGTCTCCTTATAATTCCAAAAGCTAAACTTAAAAGAAGTGGTGAGGCGGCCTTCTGCTGCTATGCACCTAAAATCTGGAATAGCCTGCCGATAGGAATTCGCCAGGCAAATACAGTAGAGCAATTTAAAACACTGCTGAAAACACATTACTTTAACATGGCCTTTTTATAACTTCACTTTAACATAATTCTGATACTCTGTATGTTCAATTCTTCATAATAACTATTCATGGTGGCTCTAAAATCCGTACTGACCCCTACTCTCTCTTCTGTTTCTTTTTCCGGTTTCTTTGTGGTGGCGGCCTGCGCCACCACCACCTGCTGAAAGCATCATGATGCTCCAACAATGATGGACAGAAAGCCAGAAGTCTACGTGACCATCATCATCAGGTCCTTCCATGAAAATATGATGATTTATGTTAGGTAGAATGCCCAGAGGGGACTGGGCGGTCTCTTGGTCTGGAACCCCTACAGATTTTATTTTTTCTCCAGCTTTTGGAGTTTTTTTTGTTTTTCTGTCCACCCTGGCCATCGGACCTTACTCTTATTCTATGTTAATTAATGTTGACTTATGTTTATCTTTTATTGTGTCTTCTATTACTCTATTCATTTTGTAAAGCACTTTGAGCTACATTTTTTTTTGTATGAATATGTGCTATATAAATAAATGTTGATTGATTGATTGATAAGTTTCATTGACTGTATGCTATACTCTGATTAAAAAGTGTTCCTTTAATTCTTTTGAGCAGTATATATAAAAATAACCATACAAACATATGGTTTCTACTTCGCGGATTTTCATCTATCGTGGGGGGGTTCTGGAACGCAAACCCCCGCGATCGAGGAGGGATTAGTGTACATATAAACAAACATGCCCTGTATATCTAAGGAAAGTAAATAAATAAATACTTTCAGCAGGCACTGTGCATCCACCTTAATAAAAACGACAAGTCTCTGTATATCGGTGTGCCCGTCCAGATGCTATGTCTCTGTTATATGCCATTTAGTATGGGATTCGTAAAAAACAGCAGGAATATTTGTGATGCGCCATCTGCTGGAATGATTAATGCAATACATATTGTATGTCTCTGTTATAAGCCATTTGGTTGTGGATTCGTAAAAGCAGTGCTAGTGTTTGTAGTTAGGTTAAAAAAAAATACAAAATCAAACCTTCATGATGTGCTCCATTAGCATTACTGATTGGGAAGTGGCTGAAATAAGAACCTGAAGTAACTGTTGGCCCGCTATGAACTGAGCTTGACATCTTTAAAACTCCAATGAAAAAGCTTAAAGTCAAATCTAACCCCATTACAATACTTTTCTTATTTGCCGTATTTCTATCATATACCATATATATATCATATCATATACGCAGGGAAAAGAAAAGAAAAGGCAAAGAAGCGTTACCTGTAGCAGCTGGGAAGAACACCCCAAATACTGTAAAAAAGGTCTCTCCCAGAGTGTAGTCTGGCAGGGTGTTGTTTCGCATCAGCTCTTCGGAATATCCAACAAAGCCGTGCTCTGTCAAGACAAAGGACCAAGAAGGACTTTAGTGAAGGAGGCCCGTGAGAAGCAAGTGTATGCTTATAGTGAATATGAAAACTGAAATTCAGCGATCGCTTAATTATCTGAAATGGGGAAAAAAAAAGCTGAAATAAAAAACAGCAATACAATCCATCGAGGCTCTATGTTTTCTGGAAGTCTATTCTAGCAATCACAGGGCTCAGCTACTGTCCACAGGCAGGAGTTGACAGGTCTACAGGAAGTCAGGGACCCTTACCCAGCCAGGACACCCATGAGATGGAAGGACCGGGTGGAGACAGTATGCATGGGGTATATTGTCTCCTCCAGGCCTCTACATGGCAGGCCCCCCTGGTTTGCAGCGGTGCCCCGGATTCCCACAGGGCATCATAGGAGATGGATTTCTTTGGCACAGCCCCATTGGGTTCTGTGGATTCCACCAGGGACTTCAGAGCCCTATCTCATTGGGCTTCCACCTCACCAGGATACGAGATATACTTCCAGGTGCTGCATAAAAGAAGCCGGCTGACTCGATCAGGGAGAAGAAAGTCAACGATTGTGTGGAGGAGTCAGAGAGAGGAACTGAGAGAAGACGACAAAGAGTTGCAGAAAGCATTATTCCTGTGTGCTGTACTGCGGTTGTATTCTGGTTGTGGCATGGTAAACGCTTGCTATTAGAGTTTCCCACATTAAAAGCTCATTGTGCTTGAGACTTGTTTCTGTGCCTGTTTGTATTTGGGAGTTTCAGGAGCTGGAGTGCCCTCTGGTGTCCACAAGAGGTGATTTCAGATGTCGACTGATGTCGACATCCAAGGGTAGAGGGTGGTAATCAGCTGTAAACATCGAGAAAACTCTCTGTTACGTTACAGGTTGTCTCTCTTTGCTAGAAAGAAAGTTAGCTTCGTTGATTTGACTTTGAAACTCTCGACAACTCCCTTCTCCTGTTTTTTTGAGCTTCTTGTTATATTTTCTATTTTTGAAATAAATGTTATCATTTATATAGATGGGCGGCACGTTGGCGCAGTGGGTAGCGCTGCTGCCTCGCAGTTCAGAGACCCAGGTTCTCTTCACAGGTCCTCCCTGCATGATGTTTGCATGTTCTCCACGTGTCTGCGTGGGTTTCCTCCCACAGTCCGAAGACATGCAGGTTAGGTGCATTGGCGATTCTAAATTGTCCCTAGTGTGTGCTTGGTGTGTGTGTGTGTGTGTGTGCCCTGCGGTGGGCTGGCGCCCTGCCCGGGGTTTGTTTCCTGCTTTGCGCACTGTGTTGGCCCTGGATTGGCTCCAGCAGACCCCCCCGTGACCCTGTAGTTAGGATATGGCGGCTTGGATGATGGAAGGATGGATAATATTGGGGTGGTCATTCCAGACTAAGGTGCTCACCTGACGGCCTGCCCAATGAGAGTAGAACGTTAGAACTACAGTGGAAGCTCGAGATATGAACAGCTCTGTATACGAGAAATTCAAGATACAAGGAAAGTATGAGCGAAAAATTTGGATCTAAATACGAGCATTGGTTCGCGTAACGAGCCACGAGCCAGGCTGTGGGTATGAGTGGCGCATTTCCCGATCCGCCTCGACTCGGGGATTCACCCACACTGACGCTGCCCGCCCATCAGCTCACTCAGTGTTCCTTGTTCTCCCATAGCGTGAGGATCTACACGTTTGTGCGCGTGTGATTTAATTGTTTTTTTTTTTGCATTTAACGTGAAAATAATTATTCCACGGGAGAGCCTTCCTGAATCAGAGCGGGACTCTCCTTTCCCACAGTAACCCGTTTCCTCCTCCCCACCTCCCTATCGTCTCCCTCAAGCCAGCCAGGACTCTTCATAAAGGTAAACTACAGTATATATTATTTATAAGTGTTATTTGTTAGGAAAATTGATTTTTATGTTGATATTTTTGGGGGTGTGGAACGGATTAACTGGATTTCCACTATTTTCAATGGGGAAGTTTGTTCTACATACGAGAAATTCGCTATACGAGCTCAGTGCTGGAACGAATTAAACTCGTATCTCGAGGTTCCACTGTATCTGGACAAGAACAGGCGCATTCAACCCAAGTCCTATCCACTTAATTCTTCTAAAATTAAACTCCACATTAAGTGGAGTTTTGAAGGTCCCTAAAGTCCTATTGTCTACAACACTACTTGGTCGCTTATTCCAGGTGTCCATGGTTTTCTGTGTGAAGAAAAACTTCCTAATGTTATTGTGAAATTTACTCTTTCTTTTTGCACTACTGTAGGTGTGATGGCAGGATTTAACATGAGTGGAGACCTTCAGAAACCAGCCTCGAGCATTTCCCTGGGGTCACTGGCAGCGGTCAGCATCTCGTGAGTGCCGCCTAAGTGATCGTGTCTGACAAGGTGTGAATGTGACCGGTCCATTTGAATGGCCACTTCAACTCCTTCTGTTTAACAGGATTCTTAATACAAATTCAGCACTTTGCTTTTAGCATCAATGCTTTTCAGTATGAATAAGTGGACAAGAGGGCTAGACGGGAAGAGAGACAAAGTATAAATCAAACAAATTGAGCAATGGATTTATTAGGCTGGACGGCACCGGTGGCGCAGTGGTGGCAGTTAGGAGACCGGGGTTCGCTTCCCGGGTCCTCCCTGCGTGGAGTTGCATGTTCTCCCCGTGTCTGTGTGGACATGCAGGTTAGGTGCATTGGTGATTCTAAATTGTCCCTGGTGTGTGTGTGTGTGTGTGTGTGTGTGTGTGTGTGTGCGCGCCCTGTGGTGTGCTGGCACCCTGCCCAGGGTTTGTTTCCCGCCTTGCGCCCTGTGTTGGCTTGGATTGGCTCCAGCAGACCCCCGTAACCCTGTAGTTAGGGTATAGCGGGTTGGATAATGGATGGTTGTATTGTAGGTGGAGGACCTCTTATGAAGTGTATGTGGAGTTGGGCTGCTTGCAGCCCCCCACTCCCTTTTTCACTAAGCTCGAGAATCAACTTCACAACCTTAACACTAGAATTTCAAGGGATGGGAATTCTCGTTAATTTCCCCTTGGAGACCAACAGAGTACTATCGATCTGCCCATCTGCTGCACTTTCAATCAATCCACTGCATCTATCGAACTATCTGCCAGAATGAGAGAATCAAAAGTCCCCAGAAAACTGATAACATACCTTTAATCTCTGTAAACAAGCGCCTGTCGCGTGTCACGTGTACGTAACACCAAACAGCTTACTTTATTAGAGGTTTATATAAGAACATTTGTAATTTCTTTTCCAGCAGGGAGAAGGAGGAGGACGGAGCCTCAATGGAGTTCGTATTACAACAAAAGACGGCGATGAGCGGAGTAAAGTATTGCTGGGTGTTCTGGAGTTCTTAAATGAACTAAAATAGGGCAGAGCGGGGGCTCTGAGGCTAAGGATCTGCGCTGGTATCCAGAAGGTTGTCGGCTTGAATCCCCATCACTGGTAAATTTGAATTATGAAGGCAATTAGTCCAGTGGATTGAGGCGGTTATTTTAAAATGTGTTCATCAAGAACACGGGGGCACCATTCGAAACTTGTTAAGGGGAAATTTCCGTCTTTTTCTTTACACAAAGAACAATAGACACTTGGAATAAGCTACCAAGTAGTGTGGTAGACAGTAAGATTTTAGGGACTTTCAAAACTCGACTTGGAAGAAATAAGTGAATAGGACTGGCGAGCTTTGTTGGGCTGAATGGCCTGTTCTCATCCGGATTGTTCTAATGTTCTAAAAGAGATCCTACCCTGCTGGGCCCCCGAGCAAGGCCCTTACCCTGCAATTGCTCCAGGGGGCGCTGTACAATGGCTGATCCCAAGGGGTATGTGAAAACTAACAAATTTCTAACACAGGGTGGCGCGCGAAAAACCAAACCGTCTCCGATCGGCTGGCTCAAGCTATTATACAGGCGGGTGCCGTCGCAATTGTGCAGTCTCGTTGTCACGACGGGGTCAACAGCCCCAACTGTGCATTAGTAAGGAAGCTGTAAGCTCGTGGGTACAGACGTGCGTGAAAGAGATCCGGAAGATGTATTCTCTGCAACAGAGGATTGGAATAGTCAAGGCGTATGTGTCTACCGGTTCTTTTAAGGAAATGTGGGACATTTTCGCACAGAAGTTTCCTGGTATAAACCTACGAGCAAAGAGCAGTACTCACGAGCTGGTGAAGAAGTGGAGTAAGACTGGGTCAGCTGCAAACTGCAAAAATGGAACCGGGCTCCGTCCGCTCGTACACCGGCGGTCGTAGCAGATATTCAGGAATGGGAGCCCTAGGAAATCGCCACGTAAATCGGCACAACAAGCGAATGTTTCACGCAAGTCTTGTCGACGTGTGTTGCACTCACTACAAATGAAGTCGTACAGAATGACTTGTATCCAAGAACTGAAGGACGACGACGACAAGGAAAAACGTGCATTTTAGTGCAAACAATTGCAACTGGATTTTTGTACTGCATATCTTTCATTTTGTGTGTGGGCTAAGAAACGTACGTCGACGTTGGAGTTGGTTCGGTTTTTTTGTGCGCCACCCGATACAAGAAATTGTATAAGGCGAAATCAAGAACAAAAATAAATAATAAGCTCACTGAAGAGCATGGAAGCCACATTGAGCTGTCTCAAAAAAGAAGTAAGAACGTCTAGAAGAGTGAAGTGCAGTAACCTTTTGAAGAACCCTCACGATTACATTTTATTTAGCTGAAGCATCACAAGGCCATCTATGAAACACAAAATGATCAAAAATGCAAATCAATACAACATTTTCAGAGAGAGTGAGAAAACATTAAATCATATATGACACTGGGTAGGGTTTAAAGTATTGATTTTAAAAATCACACAATTGGGGGGAAAAAACAAAAAAACATAGCAGTTGAGTGAAATCCACAACATCCCAAACAAATTGTTTCAGCATACTGGAATTTATGCTGGCAATGAAGATCCTCCATGCGGGGCTGAGCCCAACTGTTAAGCAGAACAAAGCCATGACTTGGACAGGCTGTGCTCGGCATGCCTTGAATATCTCTGAACACAAGTAATGGCTCACACACCAAGGCATCTGCGTAACCCGAGCCGCCAACCGCCACACTTGTGCGTTTCCTTACGACGACACTTTCCCCTTTTTATCCTCCATTGACCTATTTAACAGCAGGGGACGTTTTCCTCAGGGACAAAATGGATCAGCAGGTGGGGAGGTGGCAATAAATCGGACTTCTGTCACCGCCTATCGACACGTTCAGCCTGAGCTCAGCTTGGTGTTTCTTCAACCTCAAATATTCAATCCCCCCACACCCCCCCACGCACACACACACCCACCCGCCACATCCCAAATTTAAAGAACACAGGACGGAATGGTGCCGCTGCTGACACGTGAGCCCCCCCATTCGGTCATAGTTGATGTCTGCATGTGTTTCCTCCCAAATCAGCATTACTGACTGATAAATCTAAAATAAATAGGGTGGTCCAGACCTAATTATGCAATTTTCATTACAGTATAACTTAAGTTTATTACATAGAGAATTCACAACTGAATGGAGGACAAGTGAGGCATTACATGGAAAAATCAGTGAATTCATTCAATGCAAGCCCATTTTTGTTTATTACAAGATATTTCGAACAATTCTTTTGTCTTGCATTGCATTAAAAGTTGCATAATTAGATCTGAGGGCAGCCCGGTGGCACAGTGGTAGCGCTGCTGCCTCGCAGTTAGGAGACCCGGGTTCGCTTCCTGGGTTCTCCCTGTGTGGAGTTTGCGTGGGTTTCCTCCCACAGTCCAGAGACATGCAAGTTAGGCGCATTGGCGATTCTAAATTGTCCCTAGTGTGTGTGTATGTATGTGTGTGTGTGCCCTACGGTGGGCTGGCACCCAGCCTGGGGTTTGTTTCCTGCCTTGTGCCCTGGGATTGGCTCCAGCGGACCCCCATGACCCTGTAGTTAGGATATAGCGGGACGGATAATTAGATCTGGACCACCCTGTATTAACTTAAACTCAGCGCATTTACTTACTGTGCCCATGGCTTCTGTGTGATGGGATTCACTTTTACAGATGGGAGTTCATCCGCCAGAAGATAAAGACAGATTATATTTGATTCGAATGAAAGATCGGAAGATGAAACGTAGTTAAAAGGAAACGTACGCATTGTGTAACAATCAGATGCATTTGGGGACTTAGCTAACTTATCTGAAAACGGGAAAATATTACTTTTGTTCTTTTTTTTGCATATTTCAAAGAGTCAGTTATCACAGACTCTGTTACTTTCTAACAATAAGTACAGTGGAACCTCGGTTTGCGAGCATTTAATTCCAGAAATGTGCTCGTATATCAAAGCGAATGTCCCCATAAGAAATAATGGAAACTCAGATGATTCGTTCCACAACCCAAAACTATTCATAAAAAAATGATTAATACAAAATATAAAGTAAAAATACATAAAACAAATTAACCTGCACTTTACCTTTGAAAAGAATCATGGCTGGCGTGAGTGAGTTTCTAAACTCTTGTGGGATTCCACCCTACGGGACGACACGCGGAAAAGCGTCCCGAAGCAACCGCAGGCTCCCAGCGCTGTAGCAGTTCACTGTAAAAAGCGAAATACGAAAAGATGGCGGACATGCTATAAGCGCCTGCCGTTGATGGGTGATACAAGGAACATTATAAATGCACAGGGCACAGTATTACTTGGCCACTAACCTGGCCCCGACCTTGCCTGACTGCTGGGTCTGTGTATAGCAGAGTGGCAGAACTCGCTGCAATAAATAACCGTGCTGTTCCTGTTTCAAGCTGAATAAAGATGGTGTCGCTAAAGTACTGAGACTCAGCTGGAGAATGGGAGACGATTGCCAACAATCCCGCAATGAGAGAGACAACCATCAGCTCAGTTGTGATCACGTGACACTCGGCAGACAAAGCGTATACGTACTACTCGTATTTCAAGACATTGCTCGTTTATCAAGTCAAAATTTATTAAAAATTATAGCTTTTCTTGCAAAACACTCACAAACCAAGGTTCCACTGTAAAAGTGATAACAGAATACAATAACTTGTGTTTGTAGACTACTTTAAATACTGTACCTGCTTGTTAACAGCACTTGATCATGTCACGTTATGCCAAAATTAAACGCAATCCAATGTGTTAACTACATGGTACATTTAATGTTGGCCCAGTCATCATAATTTAAAACATCTCTCTATTATAAAAGAAAATCTTGAGACGATACTATTGCCAAGATATTTTTGCAAGTCCCGCCCTCCTCTCAACCATTTATGGTTAACAGCCCATGCCTGCGATGTCATCTCACCTCTCATTCGTGTGAATGCTTTTGTCAGACACAGTTCCTGTGTTCTCAGCTCTTATAAATTTTAACGTTTTCCTCACTTTATGTTCCCAATTAAAGAAGATGTATTATGTCCAAATCTTATTGAAGAATTTCATCACAAACGGTTATCAACAGAAGAAATGAGTACATGGGCAATCCTAGGACGAGAAACGATGAAGTCAAACGAATTAACATGAAAGCTGTCGATCGGTAACAAGGCAAAATGGTTAAATGCGTATCAATAGGCTATGCTGAAACGGTTGGTAGTGATGGTGCGGAAGATGAAAACATCCACTTACAATATCACGAAGGATATCTACAACCGTTAACACCGTACGGTCTTCTGCCAGCCGAATTACTGCAGAAACAAGGATGTATCGTAATGTTATTGCATAATTTATGTATGAGTGATGGCTTATGCAATAGGACAAGATTAGTTGCTTCGAAAATTGCTCGAACAATTCTAACATGTAAAATTTTAACAGACGACAAGAAAGTTAATTTGTACATCTTCAGGGGATAACATTCGACACCAAAAGGAGATCTTGATATGCCATTTGTATTCAAATGTTAACAGTTTCCCATTAGAATAGCTTTTGCAAAGAAGATAATTAACAAATCACAGAGCCAAACATTCGAAAAAGTCGATTTATTAGAGAGACAGAAGCGATATTCACTTATGGGCAGTTATACATTGCGTTGTCACAATGTAACTCTAAACACAGAATCAAAATTTAATGCGATATTGATGAAATGTTAATTCCAAATGTTTTTAACTGAAGGTTTACAATAAAAGTATAAGTTTAAAAAGTATTTGTGTATTAACAGAACGAAAATGTATAACGCAACGAATACCTCCAACGCAACATGAAGCATAATTTTCTTTCAATTTATTATGTTGTACTATTTTGTACTATAGTTAATTACTCGCTGTAATGGAAAATAGTTAGGTGTATTATGCATATGTAACAATTCCCATGAAAATAAAAATCTGTTTAAAGCTGCGAATTGGCTAGCGCCCTCCCGGGGATTGGTGAGCGATTGGTATGAAAAATATATATATATATATATATATATATATATATATGAAAAACTTAACATAGGAATAAGAAGGAAAGCATGTACGAAAGGAAAAGGGACAAGGTTGTCTATGTTACATCTCATCTTTAATGTTTAGAATTTTTTATTGTTTTAGACGTTTGATTCTGGGGATCCTCATATTAGGCTGTGGCTCCAGTTGTGGTTCTGCATGGTTATGCCGCAGTGGGTAGCACTGCTGCCTCGCAGTTAGAAGACCCAGGTTTGCTTCCCAGGTTCTCCCCGTGTCTGCGTGGGTTTCCTCCCACAGTCCAAAGACATGCAGGTTTGGTGCATTGGCAGTTCTAATTTGTCTCTAGTGTGTGGGTGCCCTGCGGTGAGCTGGCGCCCTGCCTGGGTTTTGTTTCCTGCCTTGCACCCTGTGTTGGATAATGGAGATATATATATATACATATATATATATATATATATATATATATATATATATATATATATATATATATATTGTCAGAGATGTCGGGGACACTGCCCGGCGGGATGCCTGGACAGTCCCCAATGGGGACAATACTTCTCCTCGGCCACAAGAGGGCAGCCGCCCGGTCTATTTGGGGCCACGGAGACAGAGCTGGGATGCCCGTGAGAGGGCGTGGCCACCGCCAGGGGCGCCGGTCAGTTGGGGAGTCCTGGATGGCAGCATTTCTGCCACACCAGGAAGTGCTCCCGAAACAGTTCAAGGCGACCGGAGTGCTTCCAGGGGCTTTCCTGACACTTCCGCCACACCAGGAAGTGGCGTCAAGGGAGCACCTGGGACTCATCCGGTCCTGATAAAGGAGCCGCCTCCTTCCGGAGAGCGAGCCAGAGTTGGGAGGAAGGAGACGAAGCTTGTGAGGAGGAGGAGGAGGAGGTCCAAGAGAAAGAGAGAGAAGAGAGAAGAGCAAGAGCGAAAGAAGAAGAGAAAGAAGAAGAAAGGAAAGAGTTAATGAGAGAAGGCATTGTGGTGTAGTAAATAAAGGGCGTGTTTCATACATCCTGGTGTCGGTCTGTCTGTGTTGGGGTACGGTTTCCACAATGGCCCGACCAGGGACTAACCCCTGCTAAAAGGGGGACCCGTCTTTATAAATATTTTGTGGAGCCAACCCGCACAGCAGGCGAAGGCGCTACCGCCGCGACACGCAAGCCTGCGCTGACGCCTCTGTAAACCACGCCAGGCGGGCGTCTCTGTTATGGGGAAGAAAAGGGCAACGGGCCCTGAAGGTAGCGCGCCTCTACCCGGCGTCGTCGTTGCGGCTGCACGGGGCGGCGGGGCGGCGGAAGAGGCCGCCCAGCGACAGCGGATTCGAAAGCGGGATTCGGGAGGTAAGTCTGCGTCGGAGGGTGATACGCTTGGCGGGACTTACCCTCCCTGCGTCGCCTGGTCATGTTTTTAGCAGGGGACTGCCCGAATCCGCGTCTGTGGCGAAGCATGCCGACCCGTGGTCTGACAATGAGACGACGGCGGGAGGCGAAGAGGAGCCGTTCTCGACTGCAGAATGGCTGCAGGGCGGAAGCTTCCGGAAGTCTCTTCCCGAAGGCGTCTGCTCATAGGGTGGAGGGAGCGTGGAAGACCGGAAGTTCCTCCCCAAAACAAGTACGGGATTGGGCGGTGTGTGTTGTGTCCCGCCGGTGAGTACAAGAAGGCGGGACCAACGAACGCCAATCCTGGGACACCAAGACCCAGGGAGCATGCGCAGGAGCTCCACGGCTCCCAGCCGGCAGGTGAGTCAGAGAAGCGTCGACTTCAGTGCCGGCTGGCTTAAGTGACTTGTTATTGGCTGTACAGGAGTTAGAGAAAGTCTTTAGCCCTGTACAGCCTCTTTCAGGTATTACAGAACCTGACGAGTGTACTCAAGGCGCTGGAGGAGACTACGGACGCCCCTGAGAGCCGTACTGGGGTGGTTAGCGCGGCGCGGCGTGGGATTCTCCAGTAAGTCTGATGCGTCGGTACAGGTAAGTGACACCGGTACCGAACAGGATTATGGAATCCTTAGCGAAAAGAACCTGGATGTAGCGGAAGGGATTCAAGTAGCAAGGGTTCCGACAGTAGACCGGGGGACGAGTACTGAGACCGCAGTACAATCAGAGTCGGGGCGGTGCGGCTTGTATGTGTCGGCACCCAGACCACCCGCGCCAAGAGCGGCGGTGCTCGGAGCCCGATCGAGGGGTGCAAGCGGCAAGGGGTCCGCTTTAATTCATAAGGGGATCCAAGCTGTTGCGGCACCCCAGAGCAACGGGAGGCCCGGAGAAAATGGAGGGTCTCGGACAGGGCAAAAGAGTGAGCAAGAGCTCGTGTCGGGCGAGAGATCTCTCGAGGCAATGGAGGGCTGCCCGAGCCAACCTGAGCGGATACGCACGGGCGTTCCGTCCTGTTTTCAGGCCCGGAGAACACCTGAATTACAAGGTGCGCGCGGTGTTACAGGTGCCATGGAGCTGGGCATTTGTGGGCGTTGTCCATATGCCCCGAGCAGAAATGCCATTAGGCGTCGGGGACGGCGTCTCCGCACCTGTGTTTTCTTTTCAGGTCCAGACCATGGAAGATGGTACGGGACCCCGAAATGGGAAACTGTTGACCCTGCGGGGCGGGCGCTTTGCCGGATGGGCTTCAGCTGGTGAGGGGGCAGTGTCAGAGATGTACGGGGACACTGCCCGGCCGGGACGCCTGGACAGTCCCCAATGGGGACAATACTTCTCCTCGGCCACAAGAGGGCAGCCGCCCGGGTCTATTTGGGGGCCACGGAGACAGAGCTGGGATGCCCGTGAGAGGATGCGTGGCCACCGCCAGGGGCGCCCGTCAGTTGGGGAGTCCTGGATGGCAGCATTTCTGCCACACCAGGAAGTGCTCCCGAAACAGTTCAAGACGACCGGAGTGCTTCCAGGGGCTTTCCTGACACTTCCGCCACACCAGGAAGTGGCGTCAAGGGGAGCACCTGGGACTCATCCGGGTCCTGATAAAAGGAGCCGCCTCCTTCCGGAGAGCGAGCCAGAGTTGGGAGGAAGGAGGCGAAGCTTGTGAGGAGGAGGAGGAGGAGGTCCAAGAGAAAGAGAGAGAGAGAAGAGCAAGAGCGAAAGAAGAAGAGAAAGAAGAAGAAAGGAAAGAGTTAATGAGAGAAGGCATTGTGGTGTAGTAAATAAAGGAGCGTGTTTCATACATCCTGGTGTCGGTCTGTCTGTGTTGGGGGTACGGTTTCCACAATATATATATATATATATATATATATATATATATATATATATATACATATACACACATACATATAAAAAATGATTGTTTTTCACAACAGCACAAAACTTTTCTGTCAGTTTAAAATGCGATCCTGTGCCAAAACTAAAAATCCCACACATATTAACTACATCAATGCAGCATCCCTGAATATGCAAAAGTTAAAACCCTCACATTTCCTAAATCAATTAGGTGTTCCTGGGTGGGCACAAAGCAAAAACTCCTTACTCATTTTCCTATAGCTTGCACCCATATGCTACCATTAAGCCATCATTTCCAACATTAAATAGGTGTCCCTGGGTGGGCAGAAGTTCAAATTCTCACATTTTTTACAATAACGTGAGGTCACTTAGTGTGCAGAAGTTAAGATCCTAAAATTTCCTACATTCATTAGTCGCCCCTGGGTGGGCACGAAATAGAAATCCCTGCCTCATTGTCCTACACCAACCATTAATCAATTCCTTTCCTCAATGTCTATACACCATTTCCTTCAGTTATCTGGTGTCGCCGGGTGGGTAGTTAAAAATTCTCACATTTCCTACATGAATTTGGCATCTCTGGGTGGGCATGAAACAGAGATCCCTCACTTGTTTTCCTACACCTTGCACCCAAATGCTACCAGTGTTGAGAATCTGACTTCTTCAAACCTCAATTATGGGCTGAAAACATTTTTTCTGTGAACTCCTGCATTGATTTCTGGGTTTAGGAAGTCAAGAAACATTTCCGGCTATTTGTAATCAGACTTTCTTAGCTCCGCGACACCACCATTTTATTGTGTATTCGTTCACCCCCATTTTGTGATTCCTGTTATCAGGACACTACTTGAATCCGGAAGGCATAGTCCAAAGCGTACATTTTAAGTAAGTAAGTAAGGAAAAGTAAGTGCCCCTTTATTTGTTTGGACCCCGACTCTGATTCCTGTCTTTTGAGTTTGCTCTTGCTCTTTGATTTTTGCTCTGTGACTTTTCTGGTTCTGGCCACAGCACATTCGTTACAAGAATTTCAGTTTCATGTTTCATCTCCTGGTAATCCTAGACTCTCAACAAAAGCATCTGGAGTCGCTGATTCAATGTTTTAGACACCAGCACAATTGGTCTGTCCTCATCTGTGACTGTCAATAAAACCAAAGGACACTGTGCAAGTTTCTTTTTTGACTTGCAGTTCTAAAATCTTTAACATTTTTCCTCTGACTTTGACTTTTGGTTAACGTTTTAGCTTTGGGAATACGTTTAATGTTGCCTTGGTGTGGTATAGTGGGTCCACGGCTCATAAAAATAAAATAATCCATTGGCCGGCTTGCCCGCCATGGGCCCACTCACACAGCTGAGGGTAGTTGGTAAAGTAATTGGGGCGAGAAACACCTGCACGTGAAGGTTCGGTCTTTCTCAGTTGCTTCATTGGCTTCCTGAAGCGTACAAGTGAGATGCTGTGCCCATGGAGTCTTATAAGAGCAATCCGGCACAATAGGAGGCAAATGAAACAAAAGAGGATCGGAGGTTGAAGGACGGAGTGGGAGTGAACCGGTGCTTAGAGGGAAGCAGGCTGACGGGAATGGTGCCCCAGGAAGTAGCGTGTGGCCAACACTCAGGAGGGTGGCAAGGGAGTTCACTCCTGTAGAGTAACCAGGGAACAGGAGTGATGGTTATGCTCTGGAGCGTCCTCTCACCAGATGGATCCAGCAATCGGCAGTGGTGAAACGATGGCAAGCTTTCGCCAGGTGGAGCCTGGAAAGGCAGCAGTGGGCACGGGAGCAGGGTCTGGTGGCTCCCGGTGTAATGCCTTGGTATGGGCGGCTGGGGACACAGGCCAGATCTGAAGGATGTCTGCACCTGTTGGTGGACGTCTCTCTGTGCTGTTCCCCTGGGTGGAATTGAAGAGTCGCATAGTGTGGGGTCTCCTCAGTCTGTCAGTCAGTCTGTCGCTGAAGCTGCTCCTCTGTCTGGAGATGATCCTGTTCAGTGGATGCAGTGGATTCTCCATGATTAACAAAAGCCTGCTCAGCGCCCGTCGCTCTGCCACGGATGTCAAACTGTCCAGCTCCGTGCCTACAATAGAGCCTGCCTTCCTTACCAGTTTGTCCAGGCATGAGGCATCCCTCTTCTTTATACTGCCTCCCCAGCACAGCACTGCGTAGAAGAGGGAACTCGCCACAACTATCTAATAGAACATCTGCAGCATGCAGTATGGCTGTTTGGAATTGGCTTGTATCAAAAGACTTTATATACCATGATGCCCCATTGGCTGTAGGGGTTGGACAGAAAACCTAAAAATTTGATTCCTTTACCCCTCCCTATCTCTCTCTTACCAAACTGATGAAAGACCATCTCACACACCATGAACTGAAAAGGACAACACAATGAAGAGCACAGCTCGGCAGCCAAATTGAGACATGCGGCCTGTTCTGAAGAAAGCTGACCACACAATGAGGACTTAACTTGAGACATTTTAAGTAAGTAAGTAAGGAAAAGTAAGTGCCCCTTTATTTGTTTGGACCCCGACTCTGATTCCTGTCTTTTGAGTTTGCTCTTGCTCTTTGATTTTTTGCTCTGTGACTTTTCTGGCTCTGGTTAGGGCCACGGCACATTCGTTACAAGAATTTCAGTTTCATGTTTCATCTCCTGGTAATTCTAGACTCTCAACAACTGCAAGTGCCAGAAAAGAGTGGATTCAGAAAGTATTTAGACCCCTTCATTTCCTGCACCCTTTCTGGTGTTGTATCCATTGAAAGCGAGATCTACATTTGTAATTAATGCCAACCTATCTACACTCCATAACCCATAAAGACAAGGTGAAGACATGTCTTCAGAAAGGTTTGCTAATTTTTTAAAAATTCAAAACGTCTAATCTCTCGTTAATATAAATATTTCGACCCTTCAGTCATTGTCCAACATGCTATATCCTAACACACGGTCACAGGGGTCTTCTGGAGCCAATCATTTAGTAAATAATTATAGAAGCCGCTGTGGAAACAATTCCAGCCTAAAGTCTTCTTGGGTAAGTCTCTGCAGCAGGGGTCCCCAACTCCGGTCCTGGCAAGAGCGGCATTTGGGGGTGGCAAGTGGGGCGACCACCCCAGGCCCCACACCTAAGGGCGCCCCCGCTTTTGAGGTCCACGTGTCCTGTTCCAGTTGGTTTGTCAAGTTATATTCTCCAGTATATATATATATACACTCACCTAAAGGATTATTAGGACCACCACACTAATACGGTGTTTGACCCCCTTTCGCCTTCAGAACTGCCTTAATTCTACGTGGCATTGATTCAACAAGGTGCTGAAAGCATTCTTTAGAAATGTTGGCCCATATTGATAGGATAGCATCTTGCAGTTGATGGAGATTTGTGGGATGCACATCCAGGGCACGAAGCTCCGTTCCACCACATCCCAAAGATGATCTAAAGATCTGGTGACTGTGGGGCCATTTTAGTACAGTGAACTCATTGTCATGTTCAAGAAACCAATTTGAAATGATTCGAGCTTTGTGACATGGTGCATTATCCTGCTGGAAGTAGCCATCAGAGGATGGGTACATGGTGGTCATGAAGGGATGGACATGGTCAGAAACAATGCTCAGGTAGCCCATGGCATTTAATCGATGCCCAATTGGCACTAAGGGGCCTAAAGTGTGCCAAGAAAAGTTCCCCCACACCATTACACCACCACCACCAGCCTGCACAGTGGTAACAAGGCATGATGGATCCATGTTCTCATTCTGTTTACGCCAAATTCTGACTCTACCATTTGAATGTCTCAACAGAAATCGAGACTCATCAGACCAGGTGACATTTTTCCAGTCTTCAACTGTCCAATTTTGGTGAGCTCGTGCAAATTGTAGCCTCTTTTTCCTATTTGTAGTGGAGACGAGTGGTACCCGGTGGGGTCTTCTGCTGTTGTAGCCCATCCGCCTCAAGGTTGTGCGTGTTGTGGCTTCACAAATGCTTTGCTGCATACCTCGGTTGTAACGAGTGGTTATTTCAGTCAAAGTTGCTCTTCTATCAGCTTGAATCAGTTGGCCCATTCTCCTCTGACCTCTAGCATCAACAAGGCATTTTAAGCCCACAGGACTGCCGCATACTGGATGTTTTTCCCTTTTCACACCATTCTTTGTCAACCCTAGAAATGGTTGTGCATGAAAATCCCAGTAACTGAGCAGATTGTGAAATACTCAGACCGGCCCGTCTGGCACCAACAACCATGCCACGCTCACAATTGCTTAAATCACCTTTCTTTGCCATTCTGACATTCAGTTTGGAGTTCAGGAGATTGTCTTGACCAGGACCACACCCCTAAATGCATTGAAGCAACTGCCATGTGATTGGTTGATTAGATAATTGCATTAATGAGAAATTGAACAGGCGTTCCTAATAATCCTTTAGGTGAGTGTATATACACACACACATACAGTATATATATATATATATATATATATATATATATATATATATATATATATATATATATATATATATATATATATTACACATACAGTATATGAGATTTTAAGTAACTAACAAGTCAGTGTGCTGCCTGAAACTACACATCACCATTTATCAGGTTGTATGGTTGCCAAAATTTAAATGTACTTTGCATATTGTTATTATTTATGAATATTACCAATAATGCATTATTTAAAGTGTAACTTAACTCCTGCTTGTCTTTTACTACACCTAATTGCCTGAGGATATACAGTAAATGTAGAAGAGAAGGTGGGGAGAAGTTATTTGGTACAATACCTTATAAACAGTGGTAAGTCTGGGAGATCTAAGGCATATTAATAATACAAAAGGGGAAGTAGAGGTATACTGTATATTACTCTACCAAGACAAAACAGAGAGAAAGGAGCCGACCCGCACCATCACACTTGGTTAGCAATCCATTTCTGAGTGCCACAGACTGGGTGATGAATCTCAAGTTTTTCACCACTCAGGCCACTGGCAGTACCAGCCAGATCACATTGCTCTGTTTTACACCCTTAACATAAAGATGTGTGTGTAAATTTAACTGGAAAGTTGAAAATGAGTGAAGGATTGCGTGAGGTGGCTCTGTGATGAATCCTTTCTACAGTTGGCTCCTGTCTGATCTAGCTACTCTGCTACCATTTGCTGATTAACTCTTTCAGGTCTGATGTCGACTTTTGTCAAAAGGAGGAGTTCACATGAGCAGCAAGGCACAAACAACAGCAAAAATGGCACCGACATCCGGCGAGAGAATAAAGTGAATGCGTAAAGCAAAATACTCAGTGGACGACGTTTTGCCTGTTATCTCTGAACTGGACTATGACTTGTCAGACTCAGATTTTGATACAAGTGATTGAAAACAAATGTGAGGTTCCAGCTTCAGCTGACTGGTCCCCAGCTAATCGTGGTACTGACAATGTTTGCCAGGGAGGACTGCCACTTAACAGTGATAAGAGGTAGAAACAGATTGCAATGCACTGTGACCGTGTCCCAGCCATGTAAAGGACAGCCTGGCCATAAGCCTGCCACACATTCTTGGCAAACTGGCAGCCACAGCATGCAGCAACAGATGTTTTATGTGGATTTCTATGTGAAACCATTGCTTTTCAGAAACTATGTTTTTTTTGGAAAAAATATTCAGCCCTCAAAGAGTTAAACTTTGAGTCCATTTTATAAAAATGCTCAAATATTCAAAAACGCTTCTCTGATTTAAAAAAAAAGCTACACCAAAAATCAGAAGCCACAGGAAGACGCCCAGATCACATCTGTGAACATCTGGCCCGGAGAGTGACGACCCAGCGAAGAATCCCCGCATCAGGCCAGTAATCAAAGTCCTCCGTTTTCAACGGTTTGCTGTAATTACGTCCCGGAATAATGTGATTTTTTTTCCAGTCACTTCAGTTTTTAGAGGTTCAATTCGTCGCCCCGAGTCTCCAAAAACAATACGAGCCAGGCCAGAGCTTTACAGATTATTTCTAAGGCGCCAAACTCAATAATCATGCATGTTCAGTTGAAAAAGGAAGCCATTTATACACAACCTGAACCACACGGTAAGAGAATATGGCAATTCAACTTCAAGAAAAATTAACAGTAATTACATAATCTTCAGTGTCAAGAAAATACATATAGAGTCGTGTGGAAAAGTAAGTGCCCCCTTTTTTTGTTTGGACCCCGACTCCGATTCCTGTCTTTTGAGTTTGCTCTTGCCCTTTGATTTTTGCTCTGTGACTTTTCTGGCTCTGGTTAGGGCCACGGCACATCCGTTACAAGAATTTCAGTTTCAGGTTTCATCTCCTGGTAATTCTAGACTCTGAACAACTGCAGGTGCCAGAAAAGAGTGGATTCAGAAAGTATTTAGACCCCTTCATTTCCTGCACCCTTTCTGGTGTTGTATCCATTGAAAGCGAGATCTACATTTGTAATTAATGCCAATCTATCTACACTCCATAACCCATAATGAAAAGGTGAAGACAGGTCTTCAGAAAGGTTTGCTAATTTTTAAAAAATTCAAAACCTCTAATCTCTCGTTAATATAAATATTTCGACCCTTCAGTCATTGTCCAACATGCTATATCCGAACACACGGTCACAGGGGTCTTCTGGAGCCAATCATTTAGTAAATAATTATAGAAGCCACTGTGGAAACAATTCCAGCCTCAAGTCTTCTTGGGTAAGTCTCTGCAGCAGGGGTCCCCAACTCCGGTCCTGGCAAGAGCGGCATTTGGGGGTGGCAAGTGGGGCGACCACCCCAGGCCCCACACCTAAGGGCGCCCCTGCTTTTGAGGTCCACGTGTCCTGTTCCAGTTGGTTTGTCAAGTTATATTCACAATGTATATACATATACATATACATATACATATACATATACATATACATACACATATATATATATATATATATATATATATATATATATATATATACACACACACACACACACACACACACACACATATATATATATATATATATATATATATATATATATATATATATATATATATATATATATATATATATATATTTGAGATGGTTCTAAGGGGAACATTTTAAAATCCCTCTTCAAGGTCAAATTCTGCACATGTACATCTTTACAAACATTCCATAGTCCAAATATTAATGCACAAAATTACATATTGCTAATGATAACCGGCTGACATGACATCAATGTGAGTTATCACTATGACATCCTGCATATCGAGACTCAGAGTATACTTGGGTACTTTTTCTAGAAGAGGCCCTGCTAATTTCCGCATGTCGTGGTATTATCATGAATAGATTATATCATTATACCTTGATATAGTCCATGTGTTATCTTGCAAAAATTTAGCTGAATACTGTAATGAGAAAATCCGGTGTATGCTAAACACTATTTTTTATTAAATTCGTGTACCGTTTATACAGTTCACACATAACGGTAGCAGCTTTTGATGTAACCAGCTCCGCATGTGGTTGGTCAGCCCTAGGCCCTTGCACATCCCTAAGGCTGCCTCTGGGTCCTGGAGGACCACTGTGGCTGCAGGTTTTCATTCTCACCCTTTTCTTAATCAGTGCCCTGTTTGTGCTGCTAATTAATTTCTTTTGAATTAATTTTAATTGACTTTTTTTTTTTTTTTTTTAAGATTTGTTCCCCTGAATTTCTGCATCGTTCCTCTGAATTGCTTCATTTCTTTCCTTAACCCAAACGGAAATGAAATGTGAAGTGAGTGAACCAACAGAAGACCAACTAAATCAGGGCCTCAAACTCCAACCAATTTCACTTCAACCAGTTGCTTAATAAGCGAGTCTCGCCGTTAATTCAACCCGCTCTTTAATTCCACGGCTTGTTGCTGCTCTCATTGTGCAATTGCAGACATTTCTGAAATTGTTGATTTTCGCTTTTCTAAGAGCACTGGGGACCTGAGCAGATCAACATTCCTGAGACCTTCACATTTCTTTATTTTCAGATACTGTATGATGAACACCAGTTGCTTTGGCTCATTTTGTATCTCATTATTGTTTGGCTGCTAATTAAGGAAAAAGAAAAAATGAAGGGGTCTGAGTCAATGAAAATGAATTCAAAAGGAGTTAATTAGCAGCAACAGCAGGTCACTAATTAAGAAAAGGGTTAGAAATGAAACCCTGCAGCCGGAGTTGAGGACCGCTGCTCTACAGGCTTTGCACACCTGAATTTGGGCAGTTGACCCCATTCTTCCTGGTAGACCCTCTGAAGTTCTGTTAAGATGGGATGAAGTGTGTCTGTAAGCTGCCGTCTTCAGGTCTCTCCACGGCAGGTCTGTGGGGTTTAGGTCTGGGCTTTGCTTGGTGTCACTCAGACACCCTCAGAGACTTGTCCCAAAGCCACTCCAGCATTGTCTTGGCTGTACTGTATGCTTCGGGTCATTGTCATGCTGAAATGTGAATCATCACGTCTGAGATGTCGTGGACTCTGGAGCAGGTTTATTTCCGGGACCTCTCTGTATGTAGCTGCATTCATCCTTCCCCTAATTCTGACCAGTTTAAATGTCCCTGTCCCAATAAAACAATCCTGCCATCACCATAGAGTTGGTATTAGGTAGGTATTGAAACTTCAGCCTACATAGTCTTTAATTTTCCTACAACTAAACCTTTCTTATTCAGAAAAGCCAGCTTCTTAAAAAAAGGAAAAATAGAAAGCACAAACCTTGACAGCTTTTATAAAATATCTGGATGAGACAACACAACAACTTATCTATAAGCCCACTAAACAGCCACCTGATGGGCCAAACAGCCTCCTGTCACTTGTTAAAACGTCTTATGCTGAATTAAACAATTGAGCATTTGGTGAACTCTGGTACCATAACACTTCACATGTGCCACATACAGTACTACTTGGGCTTTATTGTGCCTCTGTAACATGCACAACAAGATTTCCCTCAAAATGCCCTCTTTTCTCCCAGAAAGGCAATTTCCTTTTGCCTATCTGATACTAAAAAAGAATGTGTTCTCTCAGATTAATGACGTGTTTACCCAAAAGGAAGTCGCCACCCATCTGAAGCACTGCCTGTTTACCCCTTCCAGACTCCACTCCTCAGCGCTGCGCTCATCGGCCAGGCCGCGAGTTCACAAGCCAAGCTAAGCAGTCGCCCACTTCTCATATCAGCTGCCTACTTCACATTTGATATTTCCCATCATCTCCTTTCTTAATCAGTCAAAGCCCTGGAGGTCCCTTGTGACGGGCATCTCAGATGTGGTCAAATGCGTGTCAGCATGATACTCGGGGAGTGCTTCTCAGATCTGACCCTGGGCCTTCATGGAACTATAGGCTCCTATTTAACTGCATCTTCAATTAAGACATCAATGCCCCCTGCTAGAACAAAGTGCCAGGATGGACAGAGCTCTCTGGTTCAGGTGGTGGGGGACCACAGAGTGTCATGGATCACTTTCAACGTATGCTGTAATGCTTGTTGTGTGGTTTACATTTGTTCAATTGAGTTGTGGTTTGTTATAATACGATACACACATACTGGATACATACAGACACACTTTAAATATACATACATACATACATACATACATACATACATACATACATATATACATACATACATATACACATATATACATACATACATACATACATACACATACTGTGGTGGATTGCCGGCATTTCACTCCGGCCCTCAACCCCAGGCCGCCAGGAGGAGCTCTCCCGACAGCATGATCATGCCCCGAGTTCCAGCAGGGCATCATGGACTATGTAGTGTTTGTACACAGCCCTGCTGGATACCTTGGGGGCCACCAGGCGTCGCTGTAGGGGGGCTCGTAGGCTCTTATGTGCCCTGTGACCCGGGAGTGCGTCACGGTCACGTGACAGGAAGAAACAACGTGCTCCCGGGTTGAAGAAAGGGACTATTTACCCTGACCCGGAATGAATAAGGACTTGTGGACTGTTGGGCAGGAACACCTCCGGGTCAGGGAATATAAAAGGACTGTGGGAGCTCCCAGACAATGAGCTGAGTTGGGAGGCAGGGTGGCTAAGCGTCTGGGAGTGGAGGATTGGTTTATTGTATTTGAGATTTATTATTGGAGAATTGTGGAGAGGAGCGTGCTTTGTGCACATAATTATTATAATAAATAATTATTTGGACTTTTATCTGGTGTCTGACGTGTGGTCTGAGGGTACAAGGGTGCGAGAAAGCACTTAATCTGTCACAATACATACATACATACATACATACACACACACACATACATACATATATATACTGTACCTTGAATGTAATTACCCCGATCTACATACTGTCAAATAAACAGCCTCTAGCACTGACGTCCGAGGTTCGATTCCCGAGAGAGGGTGCAGTGGAGTGTGTACGCCTGATGAGCCCAGAATTAGGGCGAAACACGTGTCACGTACTCTTTACATTATTTGACAGTAAAACTATTTCAACCTTTCTACAGTATGATCTGCTTCTTGCAACTGAAAGAGGGCACCATGGTGGATGTTACCCGACTTGCTGACCAACCACAAGCGTTACCTGGTAGGTAACCACCCACAGTGTCAGATTGTGATTCAGACTACGAATGCCTTGTGTGTGTGTGTATATATATATATATATATATATATACACACATACATACATACATACATACACACACACACACACACACACACACACATATATATATATATATATATATATATATATATATATATATATATATATATATATATATACACACACACTAGGGGGCTTAGCCCTAACACAAAGGCCTGTGCTATACGCCAGTCAATTTGTGTTTCTGCTTCTCGTGTTGTGAAGAGGGGGGCTGAACGCACCCCAAGGAGATGCGGTCGCTCATCCGAAACCCTCTCTGAAATGGTGGTACAATGGGAACAAATAAGTTTTTTTTTACCTCTTCTTTGCTTGATCAGCTGCTGGCTTGCTGCTGCTGTTGCCATGCCACGTGATCTGCATCTCGCACGGCGTTTTGAACATTTAAAAGCCTGTACAGATGCTGTCCATTTGTCTCACTGCCTTGTCTCTCTTCTCCCCTAGACATCCTCTGCTCCTGTTGGGGGTCCCGCTCCAGAGGCACACTGCTATGAAGAGGAAGATTTTCTATTCTTTTAATTGAGAGACGCAACTGTCCCCTCCGACTACACACGGAGCTCGATTCACTCCTGAAAGAGACTTACGTTTGTTTGAACTGTTTGAATAACATTTCTGCCTCTAACATCTCCCGTGTATCTGTGCAACTCTATAACCGAAGCGTGACAGAGTATGTGGATTTCACTTTCACCAAACAACAAATCTTTCAATTCTCGCGGATACGCCTCTTCATTGGGAAGAAACACTACTTTTCCCTAAAGGCAACATGAATTAGATGATCTACAAGACTCCGACTTAAACTTTAAAATCAAACAATATGTCATACCACCTATGTCCATATATTCAATCTCTTTTTGCTGTTCCGTTATTTCACCAAGTAATAATTTCCATTTGTTTGTACTAATGCGATCTTTACTATCATTTTTTTGAGACTTTCGAATCCTCGTACTTCCATTATCTCTAACCTGCTCTGCATGCGTATTGCGTTGTTTTTTAATTCTTTACGACGTTCTACTTTGTCATCTACTCTTTGTTTTTTATTTCTGGCCTGGCCGTGGTTAAATCTCTTGGCACAAAGTATGTGAAAGTATCTCTCTGAGAAAGTCACATCCTAATATTTCTTTATATAATAGAGAGATATTATATATATCTATACTAGTAAAAGGCAAAGCCCTCAGTGACTCACTCACTCACTCACCTTATCACTAATTCTCCAACTTCCCGTGTAGGTGGAAGGCTGAAATTTGGCAGGCTCATTCCTTACAGCTTACTTACAAAAGTTGAGCAGGTTTCATTTAGAAATTCTACGCGTAATGGTCATAACTGGAACCTATTTTTCTACATATACTGTAATGGACTTCAGCTCAATGCCCATGGGGGGCGGAGTTGCGTCTGACATCATCACGCCTCCCACGTAATCACGTGAACTGACTGTCAACGCAGTGCGTAGAAAACAAGGAAGACCTCCAAAAAGCGCTGAAAAAAACATGCATTATACAATTGAGAAGGCAGCGAAACAATAAGAAGCGAGTGATGCATACAAGCATATTCATATGTGCAGCTACTGCGGAAACAAAGCACGGTGTGAACTGCAAGTTTAAATTAAGTTTATAGACATGCTCCCGCTGCCGTTTGTCATGCCTACGACGAATGTGGTATTTGTGAGATACAAGTTTAATGAAAAGACACGAGGTATAAACGAGACTTTGAATCACTTTGTAACGGAGTTAAAATTGCTGTAGCGAGAAACTTTTAAAGTGCCGGGTCTTAGCTAACATTAAATAAACCTGTTGACATCGCGAGATTGCACGAGCACAGCTGAGAAGCTTCGATGCATGTACTCAGAGCAGCTCATGTCAACTGACTTTGCAGGACTGGAAAAGATTAAATTAAGTTCATACACACGTTACCACTAAATGTTCGCAGGCAATTTCCACAACTTAATCCCGGGAATGCCTGTTGAACATCTTACATTGACGAGTACCGATTTGGGTGGTGAACACTTCGATGAATGAAACCTGTTATCTTTACAACGGTTGACAAACACGGAATATAACTTGAACACAACACGTCCTCCAAATACGAGCCTGATTGCAAGAAATAATGATAATCAAATCCTTGATGACAGCAACACTCATAACGGTCACAAAACTATTACTTTGACAATTATGTTACATTATTTTTAAAATGTTTCCTTTTCTTAGCACAAGCACAGCTGAGAAGCTTTGATGCATGTACTCCATAATGTGTTAAAAAAAATAACGCATTTAATCAGACTTTCAATTGCAAGCAAAGGGGAACTTTTGTCAATGCATGATTTCCTGGTACATCGATGACATTGATGCACACTTCAGAGCTACAAAAATGTTAGAGTCGGAATAAAGCGCGTTCCTACGACTGATTGGAGGAAAATTTCATTTCAAGAGACTACCCGACGGAAGCCTTGATAAAAGTGTGGTTTTGTGCCCACTGAAAAGCAAGCAAAATTAGATGCATTACAGAAAGCGGACTTTGTGGCTCTTACTGGGGATCATTGGACTTCCGTGACCGTTAGTAATTCTAAATACATCTAATTACAAAATGTTCAATGATCACACTGTCTTAGCCTAATGTACATAATAATTTTCGCTAAGGTTACTCAGAGCTTAAAGCTGAAGCTGGTCAAATTACCTTTTATGTTTCTGCCTTATTTTTTAAGAAGAAAAACTGCACTTTATGTAGAAATTTTGGTTATTATTATTTAAAGACAATACCATTCTGAAAATGTACTTAAAGTACTTAAACTACCATTTTATTTTTAAGTCTGCCCAATTTTAGCCAGGGATGATATTTTTGCTTCTGTTTTAAATTGAAATGCAGTTTAAAAGCATTTTTTTTTCAGAAATTAAAACAGCTTCAGTTTACAATATTCATGTACATGTCTATTATTTGATTCTGTCGCCCACTAAAACCTTTTAAATTAAAAAAAAAAAATTTGCGATTTGGGGCAAATATACGTGTGTGATTACATACGATTAATCAAGATTAATTATTACACAGCCTCTAATTAATTAGATAAATTTTTTTAATCGAGTCCCACCCCTAATATATATATGTAGATTTGTATATATATTGTAACAGAATAAGATGCTTCTCGCACCCTTGCACCCTCAGACACCACGTCAGACACTAGGTAAAAGTCCAATAATTATATTTATTTTATAATAAAGTGCACAAAGCACCCTCTACTCCCAAATACTCCAATAAACAATAACCAATAACAAATCCTCCACTCCCAGACGCTTAGCCACCCTGCCTCCCAACTCAGCTCATCGTCTGGGAGCCCCCACAGTCCTTTTATATTCCCTGACCCGGAGGTGTTCCTTCCCAACAGTCCACAAGTCCTTATTCCTTCCGGTCAGGGTAAATAATGTTTCTCACCCCGAAGCCCGTCGCTCTTCCTATGACGAACTTCCGGGTCATAGGGCATGAAGAATTCTTCGGTCCTCCCTGCAGCTCCCTCTCGTGGCCCCCATGGCATCCAGCAGGGTGGTGCACAAAAACTACATGGTCCATAATGCCCTGCTGGTCTTCTGGGGACCTCCATGCTGCAAGGAGGGCTCCACCTGGCGGCTTGGGGTATTGGCCGGGTACATGGCCGCCATATCTTACAGTACTCCCCAGCGGCGAATTATAAAGATTCGGGCGCCTGCCCCGAGAGGGAAGTCTTCCTCCAAGAGGACGCCATCCGGCTCTGACTGCGCTGCCCCTGTCCTCGAAAGCAAACCTTGGGGACGGTGTACCTCCTGTCTCCCCGGGGACATTGGCGCCACTCGTGACCCGGTTGCTGGCAATTGTAGCACCAACGCAGTCCTCCTGGTTGGCTCTTTTCCCGAGACCTGAAACATCTCGGGAACTCGGTCAGCTCCACCCTTTTTCCCACCTTGTCAGGAGACCCCCTCTTTATTCTAAGGATCTCCAGTTTACTCTGGGGCTTGTCCACAGTTTGGGTCTCTCTATTAGTGAAAGAGAGCCCTTTTACTGTCTGCACGCCTTTGATTTATAAACAACATGGGTCGGGTCTTTAGGATCGAATCGCCCAAGAGACAGCACCAACCAGCTGCTCTGGCTCGATCGGTCCTTCCCCGCCGCTCCGTAACGTTCGCCTCTCTTGTAGGGCACACATCCATTTGGCACCGCTATGGATTAAAAGCGGCCCGGATCACACTGCGTCCCTATTACATTATATACGGTACCGACATTACCTGTCTGTACCGCCAAATCACATAACACGGAGGCTCGGTCCAATGCCGCAGGTACTCACGTACTCTTCTTAAAGCGCCGCCGCTCCCAGATCTCCAACTATCTTCTTAATCGCCTCTAAAGTCTGCAAAATACTCCGCGGGGCTCGATTAATTTTTCGAGTTCCCGCGTCAAAATAATTAGTTAATTCGGCCGGGGTTTGGCTTACTTCCTGGTTTGCCATACCGTCCGGCCGGGAATAATGAACTTCGCCGCTGTCGGCACGTGTTCTGACGGGTTCCGCACGGGTTTCTGGGAATTGGAGTTCTCTACAGACGAGGACCGGGCCGCCATCTTTGGTCGACTGCGACCTGCCTTTATTAATTTGTCGACAGATCGACCAGCCATTTCCCGGCCCTCCTTACCTTCTTTTGGGTTGAGTAGTGCTTCGCTCACCACCCCTTTCTCCTTCGGAAAAATCAAGTCCGTCTTTTCTTGGGCGAAGTCATAAACAGCTGGACACGGACGTCACCTTTCTGGAATCCTTCGTGGTACTTCCCGTGTCCCTCGCCGCACCCGTAATGCGGAAGTCCTTTTCGTTGTCCGTCTGCCCGCATAAAAGCGCCACACTATCTTCGGAGATTCTCCTGCATCCCGCAGAACTCCGGATGATCTTTTCCGAGGTATGTGCATGGTACAAATGAGTAATTTTAAATAGATTATCTACATTTGCAGCACATACCTCGTTGTAGGTTTCTTCGTCCGGAGTCCTCTCCCGATCCGTGTAGTCGCCCTGTCGCCATCCCGAGTGTCGGCCATGACGAACATGGAACTTCCGCTGGTGCTGTTGCCCTGTTTTGTCTTCTTTTTTCCCATTACAGACTTGAAAAAAGGTGAGGTCTCTGGCGATTTTCCTGTGTGTGTTATGACGCTGTCTTCCCTGGGTATTCTGTCCACAGTAAAATTTTTCCAGGTCCTCTGCCAAACTGACGGCCAGAGAATCCTGCCGAGCTACGCCAACTGTAACAGAATAAGATGCTTCTCGCACCCTTGCACCCTCAGACACCACGTCCAGACACTAGGTAAAAGTCCAATAATTATATTTATTTTATAATAAAGTGCACAAAGCACCCTCTACTCCCAAATACTCCAATAAACAATAACCAATAACAAATCCTCCACTCCCAGACGCTTAGCCACCCTGCCTCCCAACTCAGCTCATCGTCTGGGAGCCCCACAGTCCTTTTATATTCCCTGACCCGGAGGTGTTCCTTCCCAACAGTCCACAAGTCCTTATTCCTTCCGGGTCAGGGTAAATAATGTTTCTCACCCCGGAAGCCCGTCGCTCTTCCTATGACGAACTTCCGGGTCATAGGGCATGAAGAATTCTTCGGTCCTCCCTGCAGCTCCCTCTCGTGGCCCCCATGGCATCCAGCAGGGCGGTGCACTAAAACTACATGGTCCATAATGCCCTGCTGGTCTTCTGGGGACCTCCATGCTGCAAGGAGGGCTCCACCTGGCGGCTTGGGGGTATTGGCCGGGGTACATGGCCGGCCATATCTTACAATATATATATATAAAGGAGAAGGATTGTATGTAAATACAATTAATCTATTCCAGACCGTATGAGCTGTATGTAAATATATATTTTTTTTTAAGTTTTTAAGCACAAATATAGTTAATTATACCATAGAATGCACAGCGTAATAGTATAGTGAATAACACTAAGAAAACCTTGAACAACAGAGAAACTAACACTGCAAGAGTTCACACTACAACCTTACGACCCGCTCACTTTTTTTTTTTTTTTTATGAGTTTTAAGCACAGGGAAAAAAATGAACATTTGAAAAATCCGTAATTTAATAAACAAACAACCAAAAAAGGCAACATTGCAATAATGTGTGTGTGTGTGTCTCTTAAGCGCGTGCCTCTGTGTCTCTCTCGCCTGTGTGTGCTTGCCTGTCTGACTGTCTGTCTGTCTGTCTGTCTGGCATGTGTGCGTCTCTCTCTCTCTCTGCACAGGAAGAGACTGAACACGTGCTGTGTGGGCCCCGTGCATGCGCACTTCACCAGAAGACACACACACGGACACCTGGACGCACACAGGGGTTTTATTAAACAGGATATATATCTGCACACATACACACACACAGTATATATCTATATAGTGACCAGAAGGGGGCATCACTGAGCCCCAAACCCAAGACTCAGCAATACACTATACCCTTTAGACTAAAATAAAGGACTTTTATTTTCTCCAGGCTCTTCTTTTCCCAGTAATCAGCCACAACTACACAAATAAATCAAACAAACAATAGGACTCCCCAATGTGAGGCAGCGGATTCTTTTTATGTCGGACCCAGGAATGCTTCTGGTGTTAAACTGTGTCCTTGAAGAAGCACTTCCAGGCCACAGAAAAAGTAGGATGGTCGATCCTCATCGCCCTCTATCACACCTCAGGGACCCCAACAAGGCTGCACTTCCGGAACTCAAAGTCCCAAGTACTCCTCCCACCACGGATGTCCCAATCAGGTAACCATACGAGGACCACTGCCAACTAGTGGGGGGTGGAACCGATCCCAATCCTCGGCTTTTCTTAGTCTGTCCGTTAAAATATACCTCCTGGGTACAAATGTATTCCCTTGCCCTGCCGGCCAATCCATTTGCATCATCGCACTGGCGTCCCATCTGGGTAATGAAACATCCTTTACTCCGGCCGGGACACCCATTCTCATCCTACAATGTCTATCAGATGGGTGGTTGGGTTTGAAAGGGTTTTAAATTCAGGAAGTCAAACACCTCACTTGAATCATTCATAGTAAAGGACCACAGTTTCAAAGAAAAAAATCAAAAAGAAAAAATGCCCAAACCACTTTAATAAATTGTGAAAGTAGGGGAGTTGGTGATACATTTCATGTAACCAGAGTCTTTAGATTTAATTTTTTTTTTTTTTTTTGTCAATTCATGAAACCAGTTGGAAAACATCAGGAAAGAAGTCTGTCACTAATAGATTAGATAATAGAGGAAGATGACATGCCAACGCGCACACGTTGTTTTGGAGGCAGTTAAGGACAGGGTGGTCAAAAAAAAAAAAAAACACGAGAGACAGAAAAAGCGGTAACACGCTGGAGCAAAGCCAAGAATGTCTGAGGAAACGATCCAAAAGAAAAGTGAGCGTCCTTTCTGTGTCCTCCTGGCCTGATGAGAGTACAAGGCCAGAAAAAAAATAATCTGCACAGGACAAAAGCTTAACAGATGGACGGGCATTAAAAATGACTGGAATGACTCAGTGGTTACTGTTGCCAGTTTACAAATCCCCCACCTTGGGTTTGAAATCCCGTGCCCACTTGTTGACTCAGTGCAGTCTGCATGTTCTCCAGCCATCTGCGTGAGATTTCCAGGCTCTCAATCTCACATGCCCAATGAGGGTCATCTTCGAAACACGATCAAGGGGTTCTGGAGGGGGATTGGAGATGCCAGAGAAGTAAAGGGTGCCCTCAAGCTGCTAAGCAACAAAACAGTTAAGCTCTGTGCCCCCAATAACATCTGCACTGCAGTTCCAAAATGGATGCACTCCACAGTTCAAATTGCCTCACTACTGCCCGGACCACCGGTAGGAAAGATGGGCCGGGTGTAAGCAGCAGGTGTTACATCCCAATTTAGTCCGTGTCGAAATCAGCGACGTTTCGCCATCAGGGCTTGCACTGAAGTCAATACTGGACTTTGGCCTTCTTTATGGATTACTGCAAGATCCAATCTCTCTATTATAATAAAAAAAAATTCTGAGACAAGATGGGACTTTTTAGCCTGGGATGAGACGTGACTTTCTCAGAGAGACACTTTCACGTCCCGCGAGACGAGACTTTGTGCCAGGAGGTTTAACCACGCTCGGGACCGGAAATAAAAGACAAAGAGTAGGTGACAAAGTACAGGGTGGGCCATTTACATGAATACACCTTAATAAAATGGAAATGGTTGGTGATATTAACTTCCTGTTTGTGGCACATTAGTATATGTGAGGGGGGAAACTTTTCAAGATGGGTGGTGACCATGGTGGCCATTTTGAAGTCGGCCATTTTGGATCCAACTTTTGTTTTTTCAATAGGAAGAGGGTCATGTGACACATCAAACTTATTGGGAATTTCACAAGAAAAACAATGGTGTGCTTGGTTTTAACGTAACTTTATTCTTTCATGAGTTATTTACAAGTTTCTCTTTGTTTACAGCCATTGACATGTCGCAGAGGTTAACACGTGAGGAGCGGATAAAAATTGTGTTGATGTCTGGTGAACGCAGTAACCGGGTCATTGCAGTAGATTTCAATGCAAGACACCCTACGAGACCACCCATCTCCCATGCTACAGTTAGCAAACTGCTTGCTAAGTTTCGTGAAACTGGTTCAGTGTTGGATTTGCCAAAATGTGGACGTATGAAAACTGTCACTAATGAAGAAACATCAGTGGCTGTCCTAGCTTCATTCAGCAAGAGCCCATCAGCTTAGCACTCGCCGCATGTCACTGGAGAGTGGCATTAGTCGAACATCCCTTCGGCGGATATTAGCTACTCACAAATGGCACCCTTACAAACTCCAGCTACTGCAGCATCTCAACGAGGATGACCCAGATCGGCGCACTGAATTTGCAGAATGGGCAAAACAAAATTGGAACAGGACCCTCAGTTTACGAGAAGATTTTGTTCAGTGATGAGGCAAACTTTTATGTGAATGGTGAAGTTAACAAACAAAACCACCGCTATTGGTCTGACACTAACCCACATTGGATAGATCCCTCCAAGACTGTTGGAACAAAAATTGATGGTATGGTGTGGTATATGGGGTACAAAGATAGTGGGGCCATTCTTCATCAATGGAAACCTCAAGGCCACTGGATATGCGAAATTGCTACATGATGATGTGTTTCCCTCTTTATGCACTGAAGCTGGCACGTTCCCTGAGTTTTTCCAGCAAGATGGTGCACCACCACATTATGGGTGTCAGGTCCGAGCATTCCTAGATGAACAGTTTCCTGGAAAGTGGATTGGTCTTCGTGGGCCAGTTGAATGGCCCCCAAGGTCTCCCGATCTGACCCCCTTAGACTTTTATCTTTGGGGTCATCTGAAGGCAATTGTCTATGCTGTGAAGATACGAGATGTGCAGCACCTGAAACTACGGATACTGGAAGCCTGTGCTAGCATTTCTCCCTGGTGTTGCTATCAGTGTGTGAAGAGTGGGAGAAGAGGGTTGCAGTGACAATCCAACACAATGGGCAGCACATTGAACACATTTTATAAGTGGTCAGAAACTTGTAAATAACTCATGAAAGAATAAAGTTACGTTAAAACCAAGCACACTATTGTTCTTCTTGTGAAATTCCCAATAAGTTTGATGTGTCACATGACCCTCTTCCTATTGAAAAACAAAAGTTGGATCCAAAATGGCCGACTTCAAATGGCCACCATGGTCACCACCCATCTTGAAAAGTTTCCCCCCTCACATATACTAATGTGCCACAAACAGGAAGTTAATATCACCAACCATTATAGAACGTCAAAGAATTCAAAAATGTTGGCATGATACACATGCAGAGATGCAGAGCAGGTTAGAGATAATGGAAGTACTAAAATACGAAAGTCTCAAAAAAACGATAGTAAAGATTACATTCGCGCAAACACACAGAAATTATTATTATTAACGGAACAGCAAAAACAGATCGAATGTATTGTTCGGATTCAAACTTTAAATCGGAGACTTGTAGATCTAATTCGTGTTGCCATCAGGGAAAAGTATTGTTTCCTCTCAACGAAGAGGCGTATCCGCGAGAAATAAAAGATTGGTTGTTTGGTGAAAGTGAAATCCACATACGTGAGCGGCAGGGACGAGAAGTGGCTGGCACGTGGGGGACTGAGGTTTGTTGAGCGAAGCCCACTAGTTCTCTTAAAAGATAAAAGTTATTCGCCTTTACAAACGCACTGCCTGCAGCCAGGAACCCGTGAGGACGTGCATTTCTGAGGCTCATTCACAGGTGACAATTGAGTATGCTGTGCTCGATTCTTTTCAGATCATAGAACAGGAACACAAGCTAATAAATGACCTGCAAATGACGGCACAAAGCAAAACACCGGATGACGCACCTCACTTACTCAACGCAGCCATCGTATGTTAGCCGCATTGTGAGGAAGCATCTGTTACGGCACTACGGCCATGTGGTGCGATTCCCCGAGGGTGACCCATTGTTGAGGACCCGAGTGGCTGGACCAGGCCAAGGGGATGCCCACCTAACACCTAGATGGTCATTTCCAGAGGGTGGGACTGAACCACCGGTCTGCCTGTGGGTTGCCAACCAGGCCCCCAAGCTGTTTTGTCTTGTGGTGGGTGCGGCAACATGCTGTCCCAGTGAGTGTGCCCCAACCTGCACCTGACCTGTCGCACTCCCTGAAGTGCCATCAGAATGCCCACTCTATATGAACCAATCCTTAGGTTAGGGGTACATGTCAAAGTAGTACCCACATGAATGCCAGGGCCTAGCGATTCCCAGCAGAGCAATGCCCAGAGTATTTATCTGAGGACCAGTGGCCCGCATGTTTCCTCGTGCTTATTAGAAGATTATTGGATGGCTAATTAAACTCGAGGTTCATGTCATTGGGATGAACATCCAGAGGAGAATCCACACACACACACAGAGAAAAGAAGAACATGCCAAGTCCACACAGAGAGCGGGTGCAACCCGGGATGTGAACCCAAGTCACTGCAGCGACAAAGTGTCACTCATAACCACCGAGCCATCAGGTCAGCCCCGCGTCCACGATTCAAATCTGAACAATTTTAATTCACTCCAGAGGAACCTTACTCTCTTATTGTGGAAAAAAAAAGAAATAATAAGCAGTCGCCTTTTCAGTAGTCACATTACAGTAGACATTAAATGAGAAGCAGATGTCTTAAAGGGAAATTGGAAGAGTTTGAAAATATATATATGGCATTTTGCCCTGGGTCATATAGACAGAAGATCAAACAGATGTTTCAAATGATAAAAGTGGCAGCGTAACAGTCAACCCTTTGGAGCCCAGAATGGTTTGATTTCATTTTATTTAGGCAGCAGCAGCTGGTAAGCACAGTGGCACAGTAGTTAGTGCTGCGGCCACACAGGTCCAGGCCCCTAGGTTCTAATGTGACAGTATTCATTTGGGACAGTTAGAAACTCCTGGAATCACTCCAAGGGTAAATGTGTGAGTAGTGTGGGTGTGTGCATGGGTGGGCTGTGCCCACTCCTACCTAATGCCTAGTGCTGCCAAGGATTGGTTCCCCCTCACACAGACCCAGACTGGCATTAAGTGGATTCATGAATATTATGTTAAATATATGAATACGGGGCACCTCTCCAGCACTTCATAGGATATTTAGAGTGACATGATGGCACACTCCTGGATTCTGGCCTAGACCCTGAGATGTATAGATGGCATCTTCTGCTCATGTTTCTGTCGAGTTTTTGCTGGCCACTTCTCTTTTCCCTCTCATGTCCTAAAGAAGCGTAGGTTGTGTCACTAGGTGACTCTCTGTAGGCTTGGTCAGTGGGTTTCTGTGCCAGGTTAGACACCGGACCCTATGACTTGCTCTATTTTGGTTCACGAGGGTGTTTACCAGAAGTGGTTTATTCAATAATATGAGGAGGGATTTTTTTTTTTTTTATATCGTATATTTCTCTGAACATTTCCAAAATTTAATCACCCTCAAAATACTCTCCCTGAGACCCAATACATGTGTCCCACCACTTTTTCCTTCGTTCAAAACTGTTCTGAAACTCTTGCGAAGTGGTGGTCTTCAGTGGCTCCGTCGTTTGCTTCTTGACCTCCTCTACATCCTAATAACGCTTTCCTTTAAGGTCCCTCTTCATTCTTGGAAACAAGAATAAAATCGCAGGGTACAAGTTCCGGGGAGTGGTGGGGAACCATTGTCATGCCATTTTTTGTAAGAAACTGCCACACACTCAATGCTGTGTGAGGGGGAGCGTCATCGTGATGCAGGAGCCACTCGCCTGATCACAGCAATTCAGATCATTTTCTCTGCACAGCATCGCGCAATAACTTGAGCACTTTAAGGTAAAAAAAACCCTCGCCTGCCTCAAAGCTTCTTCTTTGAAAGCCTCTCAAAGCATTGTGACAGCTTCTACTGACATTTTCCTCCAAAAAGAAACAGAACTTAATGCAAACATGTTATTCTTTCAAGTCTGTCATCATCGACAAAGACGGTAACAGAGATTCAAGAAAAAAAAATTACACCAACCTTACAGACCTTTCCCCAAGGATGCCGCTTGGCCAAATGATGCACAGGGCAGTCCAGTAGACGCACCTAGCTAATGCCCCCTCCACCCTCCAAAAAAAAAAAAATCTAATTATTATTGGGCTTCTCCTCATATTTTAATGAAAATACACGTTTGGAATGTTCCGAGCATATGGCTGGAAGTGGGCACTATGTGACACGAGTACCGCGAGATTGATTTCCATCCATACTTTCAATAGTGTTTGCTGTTGTCTTGCATTGGTCACTATACACCGATCAGCCACAACATTAAAACCAACTGCCTGGTATTGTTTAGGTGCCACCAAAAGCGCCCTGACCCATCGAGACATGTGTACGTGTCAAGAGGGGCTCCAAAGGAGGAAAAGTCATCTTTCCTGTATCTAACAAACGCATTCCTAAAGAAGGAAGTTGTCTCATGTCAGCTTACTGCAACCTGTCTTATGACAGATGCCTGTATGAATAACCTACCATTATGACAAATCAGCTTTTAATACTTTATAGCTTGAAAACAGTTAAATTTTCTTTCACACTTACACGTGACACATCCATACAGCCATCCACTAATGCTGTTGGCACTTTTACAGCCCGAGTAATTCTCAGGTCTAACGCTTACACGACACACATCCATACAACTGCCCGAGTAACGCTTGGCACTAACACTGTTGGCACATTTACAGCCCGAGTAATTCTCATGTCTAACGCTTACACGAGACACATCCATACAACTGCCCAAGTAACACTCGGCACTAACGTTGTTGGCACTTTTACAGCCCGAGTAATTCTCAGGTCTAATGCTTACACCAGACACATCCATACAACTGCCCGAGTAACGCTTGGCACTAACAATGTTGGCACATTTACAGCCTGAGTAATTCTCAGGTCTAACGCTTACACGAGACACACCCATACAGCTGCCCAAATGATGCTCGGGTCTAACACTAAGAAGGTTAATCCGTCTATCAGCCTGGGCACAACAGCGCAGGGCATCCATGTCATTACAGGGGCCAACATGTAAACTCCATTTAAAGGACAATAGGCTAGGAAATGAATGCAGTAAGGGGGCACAATTAAAAATATTCAATTAACTCTTACCACAATATAACTATAATTAATTGCAATATTAATGAGTCTTACTTGTTTTCTATTCATTTTAATCGCTAATGCGGTGAAACATTATGAAATACGTCACTGTGTGCGATCAGTTGAATGTGACACTCATGACACGTGTGATGCAGTAAATCAAACTAATGATCGTGGTTCGTATTTATTAACCAGGATTTGGGTAAATTCTGTGAAGAATTGCAGCTCCCATTCGGGTGGCTTATTTTGGTCTGCTTATACCCCACGTGCGCTTTTTGCTCATTGATGACCTCTATTTCCCACAACATCCTGGGGATCCCAAGAGAAATTTTGTCCAGTAAGAGAAATATTTAGAAGGAAAGGAAAAAAAATTGCCCTCCTTGATGTGACCCACAATGTGCCATTAGTGGCCAGTCCATCTGGCCCTCTTTTCAGAATTCATAGCGTGCAGGAAATGCGAAAAAATGACAGAACAAATCTCTCCTCATCTCCGGCAAGCACTCTAGCAAAGGGAAATACATTTTAAAAATGAATGCTTCCAATACCTCCTAAATTTGTTTCTTTTCTTAATGCCCAAGCGACATTTAAGCAGCTCCAACGTATTGTATTCGGCCTCACTTCAGCTATTAAATGCGCTTCCTATTTATAGGCCAGGCCTAGCACTGGGAGCCAGTTCCAGGAAGGAGTTGTTTATTAAAAGTCACAGAGGTCGAGATTTCAATCTTGCATCAAACGTTTCATTGTTCTGAAATAAGGGTGAGATGGGGGCAACGCCCAGGCCATTAACAGCTGGAGATTAGAGTCACACACATACACAAACACACACACACACACTCCCTCACATGGCACTAATGGAGCGGTGAAGAATGTGACAGTCCGGTCAGACTGTACAGGGTGGTATATAGCAATGGACTGAACTGAAAAACACAAAGTGCCAACAGTCAGTCTGTTCTGTGTATGCAGGCAGTGTGGTGTACTGGTTAAGGCTCTGGACCGCAAAGCTTCAGGTTGTTTGTTCACTGTGTGTGACCCTCAGCATGTCACTTCACCTGCCTGGGCTCCAAATTGGAAAACCAAAAGAAATGGAACCACTTGTATCATAAATGTTATACGTCGCCTTGGATAAAGGGGTCAGCCCTAACACAGTCCATCAAAAGGACTGCCACTAAGAGAGCTGCTAACAAAGAACCGCAGGAGAGGCAGATTTCAGTGCTCAAAACACCCGAATCAACAAATCTGCCTAACGACACCAGTAGCTGCACAGACGAGACTGCACGACATCCACCTTCTGACTGCACGTCGAAACGAATAACTAAAGGAATTGAACATGACTGCCTAATTGGAAATGCAAACAGGCCGCGTCGGAATAGCTGCGGCGTTTTAACATGTCGTACACCCATAGAGCACAATGCTTAGCTAAACTCTGTGTGCTGCTGTTACACCATACAGTGGGATGCAAAAGTTTGGGCAACCCTGTTAATAGTCATTATTTTCCTGTATAAATCGTTGGTGGTTACGATAAAAAATGTCAGTTAAATATATCATATAGGAGACACACACAGTGATATTTGAGAAGTGAAATGAAGTTTATTGGATTTACAGAAAGTGTGCAATAATTGTTCAAACAAAATCAGGCAGGTGCATAAATTTGGGCACCACAAAAAAGAAATGAAATCAATATTTAGTAGATCCGCCTTTTGCAGAAATTCCAGCCTCTAAACGCTTCCTGTAGGTTCCAATGAGAGTCTGGATTGTGGTTGAAGGTATTTTGGACCATTCCTCTTTACAAAACATCTCTAGTTCATTCAGGTTTGATGGCTTCCGAGCATGGACAGCTCTCTTTAACTCACACCACAGATTTTCAATTATATTCAGGTCTGGGGACTGAGATGGCCATTCCAGAACGTTGTACTTGTTCCTCTGCATGAATGCCTTAGTGGATTTTGAGCAGTGTTTCGGTCGTTGTCTTGTTGAAAGATCCAGCCCCGGTGCAGCTTCAGCTTTGTCACTGATTCCTGGACATTGGTCTCCAGAATCTGCTGATACTGAGTGGAATCCATGCGTCCCTCAACTTTGACAAGATTCCCAGTCCCTGCACTGGCCACACAGCCCCACAGCATGATGGAACCACCACCATATTTTACTGTAGGTAGCAGGTGTTTTTCTTGGAATGCTGTGTTCTTTTTCCTCCATGCATAACGCCGCTTGTTATGCCCAAATAACTCCATTTTAGTTTCATCAGTCCACAGCACCTTATTCCAAAATGAAGCTGGCTTGTCCAAATGTGCTTGAGCAGACCTCAAGCGGCTCTGTTTGTGCTTCCTCTTCATCACTCTCGCATACAGCATCTCCTTGTGTAAAGTGCGCCGAATGGTTGAACGATGCACAGTGACTCCATCTGCTGCAAGATGATGTTGTAGGTCTTTGGGTTGACTCTGACTGTTCTCAAAATTCGTCGCTTCTGTCTCTCCGAAATCTTTCTTGGTCTGCCACTTCGAGCCTTAACTTGAACTGAGCCTGTGGTCTTCCATTTCCTCAATATGTTCCTAACTGTGGAAACAGACAGCTTCAATCTCTGGGACAGCTTTCTGTATCCTTCCCTAAACCATGATGGTGAACAATCTTTGTCCTCAGGTCATTTGAGAGTTGTTTTGTGACCCCCATGTTGCTACTCTTCAGAGAAAATTAAAGGAGGAGGGAAACTTACAATGGACCCCCTTAAATACTCAGGATTCACCTGTGTATGTAGGTCAGGGGTCACTGAGCTTACCAAGCCAATTTGAGTTCCAATAATTAGTTCTAAAAGTTTTGGAATCAATAAAATGACAACGGTGCCCAAATTTATGCACCTGCCTGATTTTGTTTGAACAATTATTGCACACTTTCTGTAAATCCAATAAACTTCATTTCACTTCTCAAATATCACTGTGTGTGTCTCCTATATGATATATTTAACTGACATTTTTTATCGTAACAACCAACGATTTATACAGGAAAATAATGACTATTAACATCCATCCATTTTCCAACCCGCTGAATCCGAAACAGGGTCACGGGGGTCTGCTGGAGCCAATCCCAGCCAACACAGGGCACAAGGCAGGAACCAATCCTGGGCAGGGTGCCAACCCACCGCAGGACACACACACAAACACACCCACACACCAAGCACACACTAGGGCCAATTTAGAATCGCCAGTCCACCTAACCTGCATGTCTTTGGATTGTGGGAGGAAACCGGAGCGCCCGGAGGAAACCCATGCAGACACGGGAGAACATGCAAACTCCACGCAGGAAGGACCCGGGAAGCGAACCCAGGTCTCCTAACTGCGAGGCAGCAGCGCTACCACTGCGCCAGTGTGCCACCCATGACTATTAACAAGGTTTCCCAAACTTTTGCATCCCACTGTATACAGTGATGACAGAAAGATATCATAGCAGACAGAGGTGTGAAGATAAAGTAGCTGCGGTGGGCTACACGTGTGTCACTATCGCCATGCTCATTACAATGTACAGTGAGGGGAATAATTGATCCCCTGCTGAATTTGTACATTTGCTCACTTACAAAGAAATGAACAGTCTCAAATTTTTATGGTAGTTTCATTTTAATGGAGAGAGACAGAATATCAACCAAAAATCCAGAGAAAAAACACATTACATAAAAGTTATAAATGGAACTAATTTAACTCAGGCGCCGACGCAAGTGGCAGCCTTTCCAGCAGCTCGGTGTATGACTTTATCTTTAAAGTCTTTATCTTTCTACCTTTTTCTCCATTTTTCTTTATTTCACTGTTAACTCCTACCACTTTCTTTTATGTGGGCTCGTTCCATGGACACTTTTTACTACTTGGAGATGGATTTTTACACACCGAGACTCGTCTATTCAAGCAGTCAACTTCAAGCGCTGAGAACAAATGTGCACGCCGGTGTGGTTCCCGATTTACCTGACGAGGTAAGAAGGCGGTATCGGGGCAGCAGAGCCGGTGCTAAGATAAAAGCCACGCGTCTAGCAAGAAAGTGGCGCTACAAACCTTCGGTGCCTTCTGTGATCCTGGGAAATGTGAACTCACTACCAAATAAGATCGACGAACTGGCTGCACTGGTGAAAAATGTCAGGACCTACAGAGAATGCAGTTTGCTGTATGTTAGTGAAACGTGGCTAATGGCGAACATCCCAGTTGCTAACGTGGAGCTACCCGGGTTTAGCACAGTTAGAGCGGACAGAGACGCAAGTACGCGGCGGGAAGCAGAAAGGAGGGGGTGTCGCTCTCTATGTCAATACAAGATGGTGCAACTCTGGACATGTAAAGGTTAAAATCTCCACTTGCTGCAAGGACATCGAACTGTTGGCCATAAGTCTGCGTCCCTATTACTTGCCCAGAGAGTTTGGACACGTGATTGTTGTTATTGCTTACATCCCCTCTTGAGCGAACGCGGAGATGGCGAGTGACATCATCCATTCCACAGTTGCTAAGTTACAAACGCAGCACCCTGAGACTTTAACCATGTAACGCTGGACAAACCATTACCTGCCTTCTCCCAGTATGTGGATTGTAACACCCGGTAAATAGGACTACTGACCTACTGTATGCAAACGTTAAAGACGCATACAGCACCACCCCGCTGCCTGCACTTGGGAAAGCAGATCATAACCTGGTTCTGCTTCAGCCTCACTACAAACCAAGAGTGAAGGCGCTACCTACAACCACACGCTCATTCAGGAAGTGGTCCCCTGAGGCAGAGCAGGCTCTGAGAGACTGCTTTGGAACTATGGACTGGGATATCCTGCAGGGATTACATAGTGAGAACATTGAGGAGGCTGTTGACTGCACAACTGATTACATCAACTTCTGTATGGACATTGTAGTTCCAGTAAGAACAGTATGCTGCTATGCTAACAATAAGCCATGGATTACAAGTGACATCAAGGGCCTGAGCTCAAGCGCATGCAGAAGGAACTCCAAGTCCAGCTCAGGGCGGCGAAGGAGCAGTACAGAAGAAAACTGGAGCAGAAGTTGCAGAATAACAGCATGAAGGAAGTGTGGGATGGGATGAAGATCGTCACTGGCTGCAGCTCGAAGCGGGGTGCCACCATCGAGAGAGATGTGGAGAGAGCAAACCAAATGAACAACTTCTTTAACAGGTTTGACCACCCTAACTCACTCTCACCTTGGAGTACTGCACCCTCAACCCATCCTTCTGCAGATACCAGCATAGGAGAGACATTCCCACCCACAATTACAGTATCCCAGGTGAGCAGAGAGCTGAGGAGACTTCATGCCAGCAAAGCAGCGGGTCCAGATGGAGTATCGCCACGACTGCTGAAGGCCTGTGTGCTGGAACTGGGGAGTCCTCTACAGCGCATCTTCAACCTGAGCCTGGAACAGGGGAGAGTTCGGAGTCTTTGGAAAACATCTTGTATCACCCCAGTCCCAAAGGTATCACATCCTAGTGAGCTGAATGACTTCTGGCCTGTTGCTCTGATGTCACATGTCTTGAAGACCATGGAGCGGCTGCTGCTTCACCACCTGTGGCCACAGGTCCGCCACACCCTCGACCCTCTGCAGTTCTCATACCAGGAGAAGGTGGGAGTGGAGGATGTCATCATCTATATGCTACACCGATCCCTCTCCCACTTGGACAGAGGCAGTGGTGCTGTAAGAATTATGTTTTTGGACTTCTCTAGTGCCTTCAACACCATCCAACCTCTGCTCCTTGGGGACAAGCTGACTAAAATGGAAGTAGACTCACACCTGGTGGCATGGATCATGGACTATCTTACAGACAGACCTCAGTATGTGCGTCGCGGGAACTGCAGGTCTGACATTGTGGTCAGCAGCACAGGAGCGCCGAAGGGGACTGTACTTTCTCCGGTCCTGTTCAGCCAACATACATCAGACTTCCAATACAACTCGGAGTCCTGCCACGTGCAAAAGTTCGCTGATGACACTGCTATTGGGGATTGCATCAGGAGTGGGCAGGAGGAGGAGTATAGAAAGCTGATCAAGGACTTTGTTAAATGGTGTGACTCAAACCACCTACACCTGAACACCAGCAAGACCAAGGAGCTGGTGGTGGATTTCAGGCCACTCATGGACCCCATGATTATCAGAGGCGACTGTGTACAGAGGGTACAGACCTATAAATACATGGGAGTGAAGCTGGATGATAAATTGGACTGGACTGCCAATACTGATGCTCTGTGTAAGAAAGGTCAGAGCTGACTATACTTCTTTAGAAGGTTGGCGTCCTTCAACATCTGCAATAAGATGCTGCAGATGTTCTACCAGATGGTTGTGGCGAGCACCCTCTTCTACACGGTGGTGTGCTGGGGAGGCAGCATAAAGAAGAAGGACGCCTCACACCTGGACACACTTGTGAGGAAGGCAAGCTCTATTGTAGGAATGAAGCTGGACAGTTTGACATCTGTGGCAGAGTGACGGGTGCTGAGCAGACTCCTGTCAATCATGAAAAATCCACTGCATCCACTGAACAGAGTCATCTCCAGACAGAGGAGCAGCTTCAGCGACAGACTGCCGCCACCGTCCTGACAGACTGAGGTGACCCCACACTATGCAACTCTTCAATTCCATCCAGGGGGGTAAACGCTGACATTATACAAAGTTATTGTCTGTTTTTACCTGCATTTTTATTACTCTTTTAATTTAATATTTTTTTTGTATCAGTATGCTGCTGCTGGAGTATGTGAATTTCCCCTTGGGATTAATAAAGTATCTATCTATCTAAATTGATTTGCATGTCATTGACAGAAATAAGGATTTGATCCCCCACAACCCAGCCAGAATCCTGGCTCCCACATGTGCCACACAGATTACAATCAATCAACTACAGATACTCCTGATCTTAATTCGTGATGTGTATAGAGCCCACCTGTCCACAGAATCAATTTCTTCCATTCCAACCTCTCCACCACCATGGGCAACACCAAAGGACTTAAGGAACAAAACCTGCACAAGGCTGCAATGGGCTACAAGACCATCCGCAAGAAGCTTGGTGCAATTGTTCAGAAATGGAAGAAATAGAAAATGACCATCAATCGGCCATGGTCTGTAGCTCCATGCAAGATTTTTGGACTGATCTCTCACCTTTCTCACGGTCATCCTCAACCCCATGAGGCAAGATCTTATATGGAGCTCCAGACCGAGGGCGATTGATGGTCATTTTCTATTTCTTCCATTTCCGAATAATTGCACCAACAGTTGTCACCTTCTCACCAAGCTTCTTGCTGATGGTCTTGTAGCCGATTGATGTGTATAAAGCCCACCCGTCCACAGGATCAATTTCTTCCATTCCAACCTCTCCACCACCATGGGCAACACCAAAGAGCCGTCCAAAGGATGTCAGGGACAAGACCTGCACAACACCGCAATTGGCGACAAGACCATCAGCAAGAAGCTTTGTTGAGAAGGCGACAACTGTCGGTGTGATTATTTGGAAATGGAAGAAATAGAAAATGACTATCAGTCGCCCTCGGTCTGGAGCTCCATGCAAGATCTTGCCTCATGGGGTTTAGGATGATCATGAGAAAGGTGAGGGATCAGCCCAAAACAACATGGTAGGAGCTTGTTTATGATCTGATAATTCAGAGGTCCGGGTCCTCCCTTTGTGGAGTTTGCATGTTCTCCTCGTGTCTGCGTGGGTTTCCTCAAGGTGCTCGGTTTTCCTCCCACAGTCCAAAGACATGCAGGTTAGGTGCACTGGCGATCCTAAATTGTCCCTAGTGCGTGTGTGTGTGTGTGTGCGCCCTGCGGTTGGCTGGCGGCCTGCCTGGGGTTTGTTTCCTGCCTTGTGCTCTGTGTTGGCTGTGATTGGTTCCAGCAGACCCCTGTGACCCTGTAGTTAGGATATAGCGGGTTGGATAATGGATGGATGGATGGATGGATAGATGATTCAGAGGTTCACTGGCAAACTTAAGACGGGCCTGTACATTTGCCTTCATGAGCAGGGAGACCTTGTGGGTGCTGCAAAATTTCAATCCATTAGGGCATAGTGTGTTGCCAATGGTGTTCTTGGTGACTGTGGTTCCAACTGCTCCTCCCATGTAGTTTGGGCTGATCCCTCAACTTTCTCATCATCATCCTCATACCATGAGGCAAGATCTTATATGGAGCTCCAGACCGAGGGCGATTGATGGTCATTTTCTATTTCTTCCATTTCTGAATAATTGCAGCAACAGTTGTCACCTTCTCACCAAGCTTCTTGTTGATGCCCCTGTAGCCCATTACAGCCTTGTGCAGGTCTTGTCCGTGATGTCCTTTGGACGGCTCTTTGGTGTTGCCCATGGTGGCGGAGAGGTTGGAATGGAAGCAATTGATTCTCGGACAGGTGGGCTTTATACACATCACGAGTTGAGATCAGGAGCATCTGGAATTGATCGATTAATTGATTGATTGTGTGGCATGCAGCAAATCCGTGGGAGCCAGAATTCTGGCTGGGTTGTAGGGGGATCAAATCCTTATTTCACTCCATGACACGCAAATCAATTTATAACATTTATGGAATGTGTTTTTAGCTTGATATTCTGCCTCTCTCCATTAAAATGAAACTACCATAAAAATTAGAGACTCTTAATTTCTTTGTAAAGCAAGCAAACTTCCAAATTCATCAGGGGATCAAATGCTCATTTCTCCAACTGTACGTATTAATCATGCTGTGGAGCTGCTGAATGGATGACAGCAATTTTCACTTTATTTTCTCTCACTGTCAAGTCTTTCGTTCTTTAGTATCCTTTGTACTCTCCCTGAAACCCCCACAGCAGTTTAAAAGCACACGGACTGGAGGAGCTGTGGGGGACGGGTGCTTTAGGATGAAGCCCTGTGGGCGGAGCCATTGCAGTATAGGATTTTGCCGCTGTTGACTACACGTTTGTCCCCAGAGATGTGTATATTCTCATTTGGGAATCTACGAGACAAGTGTGCGCCTGTCCTCAGCCCACACTGATCCGCACAATCATAAATTATTGCTCTAAACGCTTTGACGGCACAAGAAGAAACACCAGGGGTGACACTTCCTGAGCTTCTTGCCAAACCAACGCCCATCCATATGCAAACACTTACATCCATACATCAATGCTTGGTTGAAGACCACCACTTTTTTGAGACTAAAAACAACAGAATGTGTGGCCAAAATTTGAATTGTGCAGCTTGCTCTGTATGAAGCACCTTTATTTGAAGACCAGAGGTCCACATCCTTGCTAGCTATCTGTTATTTTTTAAATATGACTCACTGTTTAAAAAAAAAAAAATAATAAAGAAAATGGTGAGGTATTCTCCAAATTTTAAACCATTTACCCAAGCCTCCTAATGCACCATAATCTTTTGCCACGCGGACATTTTCTTACACATTTAAATATTCATTTTCACTCCCTTGTTTTCAAAACGTAAGCGCTGCCAGGCTTTTCCGATGCGCTGTTAAAGGCAGCATCTCTGCCCTGAATGCTGTTTGGATGAGATCACCAGCTCGCTCTGCGACTTGAGCCCGAGCCCCGCCAAAACCAGCGACCATCCCGTTCCATTTGCGGAGTGCCAGGCGCAGCGTCCACACATTTAAAGCAGCTGGGACTGCACTTCTCCTTCTCCGTCGGTCTTGCTATGCAGATCGGGATCCTTGACAAAGCTGTGATCAAACCAGATGCTAACATCTGGACAGCAGTTCAAATTCACAACGACTGGCAGGTAACCAGTAACTCATTTTTACGGCTGGACCAGTGAAATGTCTGGCTTTTGATCAAAACTGATGTCACCAGGATACAACGAGTTATAATTGGAAAAACCTGGAGACCACTGCTACTTACATTTTTTCTAAATAATACTTGCAGAGTAGAATGTCCTCCGACGGTTGTTTGAGCAGTTTATTACGCCCTCTTGTTAACACGGCTTAGGTTTACATGTCAGGTTTTCTCCTTAAGCTCAGAGGAGTTGATTTTTCTACTTGATTGGCTACACTTGGTATTGTGCGAGACTTCGGAAAGTTCATGCAAAGACCCTGTGGTCAGCGATTTGGCTGGAGCCAAATGCCACATCCTTCTTGTCAGTGCACCGGCAAATGATTCAATGGCCCCTGTGCATTATGGGTAATTTAGAATAACCCATTAAACTTAACTGTAGGGCTGAAAATGCATTCAACAATGGTCAATTAAGCAGCGTGCACACACCAGACATTAAATCCAAGCTGTGGTACAACCCCAAGGGTCTACAGCTTACCCAGAACACCCTTTGAGTGCTTATACATTAGAACAATAGAAAAGCTGTGACAAGAACGGGCCATTCAACCCTAACTTATTCACACAGATCGTCTCAAAAAAGATCTACGACTTTGGCGTGAAGAAGAACCTTTTAACATTTGTGTGAAATCAGCCGCCCATGGTTCTTGTTTGCAAAATTTATTTAAAATGTGCTAATTCCATTCATTACTTTAAACACTTTGGACATAGCAATTCTTAGTCTCCGTTTGCTTAAATTGAAAAGTTTCAACTCCTTAATCTCTCATTTCTACCTCGTATGTCTAACATTTTATATTTAAATTTCAATATACATATTGTGGTGCACAGCTGGGACGCCCCTGTGATGAGAGGACCGGAGAAGAGGACATTTTTGGGGAAATGCCTCCCCTGGAACATGAGAGGACAACCCCCCCTAGATTGCATCAGGGCCACCAGGGGGACATCTGGACAGTTCTAGAGCCCTGGACTGCAGCACTTCCGTCACACTTGGAAGTGCTGCCAGAAGAGGATCCGGGTGCACCTGAAGTACTTCCGACAAACCCAGAAGTGCTCCCGGATGAGGATTGGAGAGCACCTTGGAGCACTTCTGGGTGCACTACAGAAGAGGCCTCCTCACTCCGTTCGAGGAGCCAGAGTTAGGTGGAAAGGGAGAGGAGGTGGTGTGTGTATATATTGTCACGCACAAGCGCTTGGGGAGCATCTTAAGGACCCGACGTGCAATGCGACAAGTCGTGCCAGGGGACAATGGCGGGGTACTAAACTCTCTCTTTCTATTTCCTCAGAAAAGACAAAGCAACGCCGCCATAATCTCGCCCGAACGACTCAAAGAAATGCAACACTTCTGGGTCCCTTTCTACCCTCTGATCCTTGTTTGATGACATCAGTTACCCATTCATCACCACGTTTTTCCCAGCATCCCACTGTTTAATTTCCGGTCTGCCTCCATAAATTGTCCGTCTACCCATCCTTGTATGTCTGATGATTTTGTTTAAAACTTCTGACCTTTGTTTACAGTACAGTATACGGGGCTACAAAAACCCCAAATCTTTATAAGTATTCTTTGTCATTATTACTATATATATATATATATATATATATATATATATATATATATATATATATATATATATATATATATACACACACACACACATATATATATATACATACATATATACACACACATATACATATACATATATATACACATATACACACATATATATATACACATATATATATATACATACACACATACACACACACACATACTCCTATCCCATTCACACACCCACTGAAGGCACTTGACTCCTCCCATTCCTTTGCCCTGCCAATAGGTCACATGGCCGATGGAAGCCGGTGTCACCCTGTGAGCAGACTGTCGTACAGAATGAAGCTCATGAATGACTGACCAACTGGAAAGTATAAGAAACCTGAAGCCCAATTTGGTTCCTTTTTGACTGACTATGAAAAAGTTTGGGAACCCCTCTTCATTCTTTGGATTTTTCTTTTTCATTGGCTGAGCTTTCAAAGTAGCAACTTCCTTTTAATATCTGACATGCCTCATGGAGACAGTAGGATTTCAGCAGTGACATTAAGTTTATTGGATTAACAGAAAATATGCAACATGCATCAAAATTAGACAGGTGCATAAATGTGGGCACCCCAACAGAGAGATGACATCAATACTTAGCTGAGCCTCCTTTTGCTCCTTTGAGCCTCTCGACGCTGCCCTCCTATAGCCTCTGATGAGTGTCTGGATTCTGGATGGCGGTATTTCTGATTATTCTTTCATACAAAATCCCTCCAGTTCAGTTTTACATTTGATGGCTGCTAAGCATGGACATCCCGCTTCAAATCATCCCATAGGATTATCGATGATATTCAAGTCAGGGGACTGTGCTGGCTGTGGCGTAGCGTAGTGGGGGCGGCAGGGACGGCAAAGAATTACTGTATATTTTAGTCTTTTAAATTGAAATACCTAAATAAGGGGGTGGCAAAATTTTCCTCCGCCCCGGGCGGCTGACACCCATGCTACACCACTGTGTGCCGGCCATTCCAGAACATTGTACTTCTCCCTCTGCATGAATGTCTTTGTAGATATCCAACTATGTTTTGGGTCATCGTCTTGTTGGAATATCCAACCCCTGCGTAACTTCAACTCTGTGACTGATTCTTGAACATTATCTCGAAGAATTTGTTGATATTGGGTTGAATTCATCCGACCCTCGACTTTAACAAGGGCCACAGGCACTGAACTGGCCACACAGCCGCACAGCATGATGGAACCTCCACTACATTTAACAGTAGGTAGCAGGTGTTTGTCTTGGAATGTGGTGCTCTTCTTCGACCATGCGAAGCGCTTTTTGTTCTGACCAAATAACTCCATTTTTGTCTCATCAGTCCAAAGCACTTTGTTCCAAAATTAATCTGACTTGTCTAAATGAGCATTTGATACAACAAGCGACTCTGTCTGGGCGTGAGTGCAGAAAGGGCTTCTTTCTCATCACCCTGCCATACAGATGTTCTTTGTGCAAATTGCGCTGAATTGTAGAACGATGTCCAGATACACCATCAGCAGCGAGATGTTCTTGCAGGTCTTTGGTGGTGATCTGTGTGTTGTCTGTAGCCATTCTCACAATCCTGCTCATATGCCGCTCCTGTATTGGTTTCCTGAGTTGGTTTAACAGCAACTGTGCCTGTGGCCTTCCATTTCCTGATTCCATTCCTTACACTTGAAACTGACAGTTTAAACCTCTGAGATGGCTTTTTGTAGCCTTCCCCTAAACCAGGAGACTCAACAATCTTTATTTTCAGATCTTTTGAGAGTTACTTTGAGGATCCCATGCTGTCCATCACTCTTCAGAGGAGAGTCAAAGGGAAAGAAGCACAACTTGCAGTTGACCACCTTAAATACCTTTGACCACTCATGATTGGACACTCCTGCCTATGAAGTTCAAGGGTTAACGAGCTCATCATACCAAGTAATTAGCATTGAGCAGTGACAGGCATTCAAATCAGCACAATGACAAGGGGACCCACATTTGTGCACAGCCAGTTTTTCACATTTGATTTAATTTCATACGACTAAACACTGCGTCACTAAATATCTTTCTTCGGAAAACACTGCAGTACTGAGATGCTCCTAGGAAATGAGAGACGTACCACTGTTATCTTTGTTGTTGAAAGGAGAGTCAATTATGCAGGCTGAGAGGGGTCCCCAAACTTTTTCATATGACTGTATATGCACTGTCTCTGTGCCATGGGGGCGCTCGAGTTTTGCTTTCATTTCTGTTAAAACCAGAAGAGGTCACCCACCTGAAACTAAGCACGTTTGGGCCCAGCCAGTACTTGGATGAGAGACCATCTAGGAAAAGCTTGGGTTTCTGCTGGAAGAGGTGTTGGTGAGGCCAGCAGGGGGTGCTTAGCCTGTGGTCTGAATGAGGATCCCAATGCCCCAGTGCAGTGACAAGGACACCGTGCTGTAAAAATGATGGTGTCCTTTAGATAAGACGTAAAACAGAGGTCCTGACTCTTTGTGGCCATAAAAGATCTCTGGACACCCTTCGTAAAAAGTAGGGGGTTATCCTGATGTGCAGGCTAAATTGCCAACCACGGGCCTGGTCATTCTGGCCTCCTAATCTTCCCCTGTCTTTGATTGTCTCTCATCCCTTCACCACCTAACAGCAAATGTCTGCTGAGTGGACCGGTGCAAAAATGGCTGCCGTCCCCTCTTCCAGGTGGATGCTGCACATTAGAGTGGTTGAAGTGGCTCCCAACTCACTGAAGTACTTTGAATAGTGAGAAAAGCACTATATAAATTTAAAGAATTATTATTATTATCATTATTGTATGTAAATGGGGACGACTGGGCTGGCGCCCAAACACTTGCCATTTGGGACTTGGTGAGAAGTGAAGCAAAATGACACCTTTTATAGTCCAACTAGAAAGATTACCATATGCAATTTTTTCGAGGCAACTCAGGCCCCTTCTTCAGGCACAATGTAATCAAATGTAACGTTTGGGACTTGTGATTCTTCACTACAATATCCTCGCCTCAATGTCGACCACAAGGCGCTGCGATTTCTATAATCCATGTGGAAAGTGGGATTCAAATTTAAGGACACAACCAAATCACCAACCATAACCAAATTCTAACAATGCCAACAAGTGCACCACCCCATGGTTATAATAATAATAATTATTATTATAGCTATGCCATCCTTTGGTGAAATAGCTGGACAATTTCCAGTTTCAGCCCTGCTTAATGACGCGTCTTTCTCAAAGTGACCTTATTAGAACTAATCCAGACTTAAGACGCGGCCAGCCGTTCTTAAAGCGCAGGGCTCTCTGCGGTGTCTGCACTTTTTGCGTAGCTGTGCTGTAGAGACCCTTACTTGATGACCCTGTCAATCCGATTATGTTCTTGTGAGATTACATGCAATAAGACCTCGACTTTCCCAACAAGCTGCTAAGACGTATGGCCACACTGGCAGCGGCATGGCCTGAAATGACACCTGAAGTTCTCGAGGCGCCAGTAATGCGGCTATCCTGTAGTTTCAAAGCAACCATATGACCTTAAGGCCCTCTTCTCGTTTACAGAGGATTCAGAGATTTCAGTTTTGGATTTTGACTAACATTTTCAAACCCTTCTGTAAGCGGTTTTCGCTTGGTCATTATGGGTCATTGGGTGTAGATAGATGGGCAAAGATGGCCAAATGTCTCCAAATGAAATCTACAACACAATAAAATGTGGAGAATGTCAGACGACATCCTGAATCTACTCGATATGCAACCACTGGAGAAGAGCTTTAGGAAACACATTTCTTTACGTTTTTAGGCTGATGACCTACAGCTTTATGTATCTGTGAAGCCCACTAATCCCTGCTCTTTGAAGACCTTTATTGAATGTTTGGAGGAGATTAAATAGTCAAATTGGCAAATAATGTCCTCCAACAAATAAAAATACACCTGAGGTGATCATGTTTGGTAACCCTATAAGGATTGAGAAATGGAAAAGCAAGGAGCTCTAAGACATCTGCAGGACAGGAATTGGTAAAAGGGCACTAAAATAATAATTTAAAAAGCGGCCTGGCCGCAAATCCAATAAACATTCAGTCTGTGCTTAACATTACGACAGAGGTGAACCTCTTTAAAACAGTGACATCTAGTGGACAAATGTCTAAAGTGCACCTAAATACAAATGGAAAGTAAAGGTTAGAAACCCACAAATAAAAATTCATCCATTTACCCATCTGCTTACCTTCATATTCACTTTTGGGGTGGGGGGGTTTATCTGCTGCCTCTCTCAGTGGCATTTGGGGGATTGGGAATCAGCACTGGAGGAGACAGCAGTCCATCACAGTGCACACTCACTCACACACCAGGCCAATGGAGAGCCTGATATTAACTTAACAAGCACTTCCTTGTGACAAATAAGGAAAACCAGACCTTAGCGCTTCAACTTAAAATGCTTGGATTAAAATCTTGAGTAAGAATGCATGCATCATTTCATCAAACCAACCTTCCCTCAGTCCATTGTCGGCATCTCTTACCATGTCATATGCTTTGAAGTGTACGTATATATATTGTGATCACCAGGGGGCACCACGGAGCCCCGCAAACCTCAGACACAACCACACCAACACAGTCCCGGTTACAAAATAAAGATTTTTTTCAATCTGCAAATGCCCTTTTTTTAGTCCACACCATCCATCATCCATCCATCCTTTTCCGCTTATCCGAGGTCGGGTCGCGGGGGCAGCAGCTTAAGCAGAGAGGCCCAGACTTCCCTCTCCCCGGCCACTTCTTCCAGCTCTTCCGGGAGAATCCCAAGGCGTTTCCAGGCCAGCCGGGAGACATAGTCCCTCCAGCGTGTCCTGGGTCTTCCCCGGGGCCTCCTCCCAGTTGGACGTACCCAGAACACCTCACCAGGAAGGCGTCCAAGAGGCATCCTGATCAGATGCCCGAGCCACCTCATCTGACTCCTCTCGATGCGGAGGAGCAGCGGCTCTACTCTGAGCTCCTCCCGGATGACTGAGCTTCTCACCCTATCTTTAAGGGAAAGCCCAGACACCCTGCGGAGGAAACTCATTTCAGCCACTTGTATTCGCGATCTCGTTCTTTCAGTCACTACCCATAGCTCATGACCATAGGTGAGGGTAGGAGTGTAGATCGACTGGTAAATTGAGAGCTTTGCCTTACGGCTCAGCTCCTTTTTCACCACGACAGACCGATGCACAGCCCGCATCACTGCGGATGCCGCACTGATCCGCCAGTCGATCTCACGCTCCATTCTTCCCTCACTCGTGAACAAGACCCCGAGATACTTGAACTCCTCCACTTGGGGCAGGATCTCTCCCCCAACCCTGAGAGGGCACTCCACCCTTTTCCGGCTGAGGACCATGCTCTCGGATTTGGAGGTGCTGATTCTCATCCCAGCCGCTTCACACTCAGCTGCGAACCGATCCAGAGAGAGCTGAAGATCACGGCCTGATGAAGCAAACAGGACAACATCATCTGCAAAAAGCAGTGACCCAATCCTGAGTCCACCAAACCGGACCCCTTCAACACCCTGGCTGCGCCTAGAAATTCTGTCCATAAAAGTTATGAACAGAATCGGTGACAAAGGGCAGCCCTGGCAGAGTCCAACTCTCACTGGAAACGGGCTCGACTTACTGCCGGCAATGCGGACCAAGCTCTGACACCGGTTGTACAGAGACCGAACAGCTCTTATCAGGGGGTCCGATACCCCATACTCCTGGAGCACCCCCCACAGGATTCCCCGAAGGACACGGTCGAATGCCTTTTCCAAGTCCACAAAACACATGTAGACCGGTCGGGCAAACTCCCATGCACCCTCCAGGACTCTGCTAAGGGTGAAGAGCTGGTCCACTGTTCCGCGACCAGGACGAAAACCCTCCTCTCCAGAACCCCCGAATAGACTTTTCCAGGGAGGCTGAGGAGTGTGATCCCTCTATAGTCGGATAGTCCACACCACAATATCCAATTCACTATACTCCTTTTCCTTCTCTGTGCGATTTGCCTTCTGCCTCCCGCCTTGGACTCAAGTGGAGGAGACTGGAGGGCTTGCTTTTATTTGTACCCAAGAGTACGTCTGGTGCCAGGGAATGGCCCGAAGGAAGGACTTCCAGGTCAAGCCTCTCTGAAGGGTACTCTGATGGCAAACAGGGTTGTCCCTCAGAACTATGAATCCCATGGAGCCCTGCGAGGTGTCCATACTGAGTCCATGCCAGAAAAACACTGCCATCTATTGTACTAGGGGAGGAACTGCTCTTGATAAACAACCCCCCAAATCCATCCACTAATCATTCCTCTTGACTGGGATAATAATCCAGCCTCATCCCGGCCAGGTCATGACGACTTCTCATTTGGTCCTTCAGTTACAGCTTCCCAGCTGGGCAAGGGTCCACCATAGCATTTACATTACATGGGCATGTCTGGGTGACGATCTCAGGGCTTATTTACAGATTGTTACACTCTGAACCAGAGGGTGGCGCTGTTGCCTAATGCTTTTTTACTTTTCCTCCTTTGGCAGAACCAAACGATTGGTCAGTTCCAGTTTCCACCTTCCTGAGCCCACCCCTTCCAGATCTCCACATTGAAATCCGGCCTCGATGCCATCTTGCTATTCACAGAAACCCAATTTCTAAAATGCCATGTAAACCCTTATTCTGGTTATAGAAACCAGGTGATTGATCTCTGAGAGACCAGGATAACACATGTAGATTTCTGCATGAGTAGCCCAGTTATTTGGCCATGTAAACCCTTAAGCAGGTTACATTGAAGGAGTTTGTAGTCTGAAGGTCTGTAAGCCTGCGCATGCGTTAGCTTTCAGCAGCTACAGGACACACAAGATTCATTTCATGAGGCAAATGCTCCGCCACTTCTCCTGGTTGACATAATATCTCTCTATATATATATATCTATATAAATATTAGCTGATTACCCAGTGGCTTCGCTCACCGAGTGCAAGGGAAAACAATAAAATGCAGTATTTATAAAATAAAAGTATTGAAAGTAAAGCGAGTTGGGAAGTTTGATTACTTTTTTAGGTTACAAGTAGCCTGAAACAATATTCATTTTATTGAAGTAAAAATACCTGCGTTATCATCATGCCAGCAGCATTGGCTATAAGGCAAGAAGCACACATGGCCATGGCCATCTTTCATAGGGCTCAATCACACGGGCAAGCAGAAAAGAATGTGCGGCATACACCCCGGTAACATAAAACATATTAATACTAAGTGTCAGTTTAGTTTTTAATACAGCTATTATCTAAAGATATGCTGAAACAGTGTGATCGGGCAGTGCTCATACCGCGCATCACCGGAGACGCGCAGGCCGGTGCTCGTACGGCGCATCACCGGAGACGCGCAGGCCGGTGTTCGTACGGCGCATCACCGGAGACGCGCAGGCCGGTGTTCGTACGGCGCATCACCGGAGACGCGCAGGCCGGTGTTCGTACGGCGCATCACCGGAGACGCGCATGCCGGTGTTCGTACGGCGAATCAACGGAGACACGCATTGGTGTTTGTACCGCGAATCATCAGCAACACATAGGCCAGTGTTCATACAACAACAAAAACAACATTTATTTATTAGCACATTTTCATACAAATAGTGTAGCTCAAAGTGGCTCAGGTTGTGGATGTAAAAAAGATTCACGGCACGTTAAGGACTATTTATGGAACCCAAGAAAATTATCACAAGCGTCATAGTTGTTTTCGGATCCACAGCTTCTATGCATCTGTACTTCCCAATGTGATTAATAAAGTTCATCTAATCTTAAATACTGTAATAAAGAAAATGACACCTAAACCTTGAACCACAGACAATGAATAATTTGATTTTTTTTTTTTTAATTGTACTGGAAAAAGAAGGGCCCACCTGTGTCCAAGTGAGTAAACGTCCCCACGACGAAGTCCAAGGTTGAGATGGCCAGTAGGGCCAGCAGGAGCAGCTGGAGTCGGATGATCCATTTAACTCCGGCGAGGTTAATTCCAAGCAGCCCTAGCAAGACCCCAATGGAAATCCCTCGGACCGCCCAGATATTGCGAAGGCTCAGAAGGTCTGCGATGGACTCTGCAAAGCCAGTGATGTACATTGCACCCGCAACACACTGAAACAGAAGGGAGACGCAACTTTTGTGAAAGTGATATTGCATCTGGGAGGAAGAGCAGGACACTCTTGGTCTCAAATGCTCAAACTCTTATTTTAAATCTTATTGAAAATTCGCTTTAAACTACCAGACATAATGAAACATTAAAAAAGGATGCAGGCAGTTCTTGTTGCAGAACGTGCCATATATACTCACATATAAGTCGGGTCTTGAAAACCGAAAAATCAATCATAAAAATCAGACCCGACTTATATGCCTGTTCAAAACTGTTACACTTAAATTTATTTATTTTTTTTTTTACATCTTCTTGCCTCCTCAAAGTTTCTCAGATGCATTGAATTTTGTTGCATTTGCGCAGTTTCCAATTTCTTTCGCTACTTCAACAACGTTTAATTTAAAACCAATTTCATACAATAGAGGGGTATGAGATGCAAGAAACACAAAACAGTGCAAACGTCACTTCGGAATAGTTGGGGTATCACCGTGTGGTCACGTAGGCACAATAGAGACAGAGAGGTTAGGAGTACACGCTGATACAGCGCATTGCCACACAACATAGAAAAAGAAAGGCCATGTGCTCCGTGGCTACTCTCTCAGGTGGGCGTTCGCATATCATAATCTCTTGCACCAATAGCAGGAGTTTTCCACATTCGACTTATACGACCCGAGATTGTACGGTAAAATCAAGTCCCGACTTATCCGTGGGAGAACTCATCCGCGAGTATATACGGTACTTTAAAGTAGCAGCAGGTACCAGCTGTACTAATTCCCATCATAATGTGATCACGTCAGGCTTGACGACTGCAGTTGCCAATCTTGTCACTCAAGTGTGTCATTTTACATGACTAGAATTCACAAGGGATGTCAAATTCGATGACTTTGTGGGGACAATTAATATCATGAGCGATCTCGAGCAGTGTTTAACGACAGCCCAGACCATAATTGCTCCTGGGTGGATGTTAAGGGTTGCCATGGACACCAGTTTTGGGGCCACTGGAAGCCCTATGCAAGGACTATACTAGTAGAGCAAGAATAAAAGAAGATGACGACAGCTACAAAGTCTTGCTTGGAAACACATATTCACTTTGGTGGCAATAACAGAATGCTGTCTACTTGTACTCATTAAAAGGATACACATTTCCAGTCACTTATAAAAATTTTTTGTTGCCTTGGAATTTGTACACACCTTAAGATGTGTCACTAAATGGCCATCCAAGATGCTGACTTAACATTGGCCCAAAGGAATCCAAGACCTGGAAGTTTAATCGAGGGCTTACCTGACCAAAGATGTAGAGGAGGCCAATGGTCGCACCAACTCTCTCTCCGAGGACTGTGGAAATCATGGAGTAGACCCCACCGTTGCCAATGCTACATCGCTCACACACTCCTATACCTGACACCACCGTTACCAGGGCCACCAACACCACTAGGGACACCAGGAACATTCCAAGTAAAATGCCAGTGTTTCCCTGGAGAAAGACAAAAAGAGACACCATAATAAAGACATATGAACCGACATACGATATATAAAAAACAAAATCTTTCTTTTGGTGCACAGATTCCTCTTGGATGGTGGCATCTGCCCTGGACATGCCAGCCCTCCCATGCACTCGTCTAAAACAGCCAGGAGCTCTCACTCAGCTTCTAAGTGCTGCTGCCCTCTAGTGGCCCATACATTCTAACTCAAGCCGATTTTTGTAGTCCTGCTCCTTTCATAGATAGACATGAAAGGTGATTTACACTCACCTAAAGGATTATTAAGACCACCACACTAATACGGTGTTTGACCCCCTTTCGCCTTCAGAACTGCCTTAATTCTACGTGGCATTGATTCAACAAGGTGCTGAAAGCATTCTTTAGAAATGTTGGCCCATATTGATAGGATAGCATCTTGCAGTTGATGGAGATTTGTGGGATGCACATCCAGGGCACGAAGCTCCCGTTCCACCACATCCCAAAGATGATCTACTGGGTTGAGATCTGGTGACTGTGGGGGCCATTTTAGTACAGTGAACTCATTGTCATGTTCAAGAAACCAATTTGAAATGATTCGAGCTTTGTGACATGGTGCATTATCCTGCTGGAAGTAGCCATCAGAGGAAGGGTACATGGTGGTCATGAAGGGATGGACATGGTCAGAAACAATGCTCAGGTAGCCCGTGGCATTTAAATGATGCCCAATTGGCACTAAAGGGCCTAAAGTGTGCCAAGAAAACATCCCTCACACCATTACACCACCACCACCAGCCTGCACAGTGGTAACAAGACATGATGGATCCATGTTCTCATTCTGTTTACGCCAAATTCTGACTCTACCATTTGAATGTCTCAACAGAAATCGAGACTCATCAGACCAGGCAACATTTTTCCAGTCTTCAACTGTCCAATTTTGGTGAGCTCGTGCAAATTGTAGCCTCTTTTTCCTATTTGTAGTGGAGATGAGTGGTACCCGGTGGGGTCTTCTGCTGTTGTAGCCCATCCGCCTCAAGGTTGTGCGTGTTGTGGCTTCACAAATGCTTTGCTGCATACCTCGGTTGTAATGAGTGGTTATTTCAGTCAAAGTTGCTCTTCTATCAGCTTGAATCAGTCGGCCCATTCATTCTCCTCTGACCTCTAGCATCAACAAGGCATTTTCGCCCACAGGACTGGCGCATACTGGATGTTTTTCCCTTTTCACACCATTCTTTGTAAACCTTAGAAATGGTTGTGCGTGAAAATCTCAGTAACTGAGCAGATTGTGAAATACTCAGACCGGCCCGTCTGGCACCAACAACCATGCCACGCTCAAAATTGCTTAACTCACCTTTCTTTGCCATTCTGACATTCAGTTTGGAGTCCAGGAGATTGTCTTGACCAGGACCACACCCCTAAATGCATTGAAGCAACTGCCATGTGATTGGTTGATTAGATAATTGCATTAATGAGAAATTGAACAGGCGTTCCTAATAATCCTTCAGGTGAGTGTGTATAAGAAACAGACTGATGAGATAGATAGATAGATAGATAGATAGATAGATAGATAGATAGATAGATAGATAGATAGATAGATAGATAGATAGATAGATAGATAGATAGATAGATAGATAGATAGATAGATAGATAGATAGATAGATAGATAGATAGGATACTTTACTAATCCCAAGGGGAAATTCCCATACTCCAGCAGCAGCATACTGATAAAAAACAATATTAAATTAAAGAGTGATAAAAATGCAGGTATAACAGACAATAACTTTGTGGTATCATGCCAACCTATTGCCACTTGCCCCTTGTAATGTTTCACACTGTATTCTATATAGGATATGATGCCACATTCACATTCTATCGGGCAAATAGTTGAATACGAGTTTTCCATGTCAGAAATTCCACACGAACACCCTAAGAAGTCAGAGTAGCACAATTTAGTGAAATCTAAGCTACCCAAAGTTCTGAATTGTGACATAAAGCTGACCGATCATCTTATTTAATTAAATCAAATAAAATGTGTAACCCGGTCAGCTGCTCAATTTTGTACTCGAATTGCATTTTGAACAAAGTGAGAACGTTCTGCTAGTGGCGGGGAGCTATCTGTCATGGTCAGGGCTGAATTTTGGGGTCTCGTAGTCTTTTCCTATTATGGAAGCCATTTTGCCTACCATTATTTGGGTTGCGTTCTGTGTTTCTAGGGGTGTGGTCTCGTGGGTCATGACCTCGAGTTCATCAGCAGACTGGGTTAAAGGTCAGCGCCGTTTGCTCCGAGCCAAGGATAAATCCTTCAAAACCTTTATTGTATTCTCCAGGTGATTCATTTTCGTGTCTGGTTTTTAAGTTTTTGCCTGAATTTTTTTTTACCTCTTCTATGGTTTCTGGTCACTTTATTTTATTTTAGTTTCTCACACCTTTTGCATGCATCTCCGAATTAAACTCAAGAAATTAGTCATCCGTTTTCCTGCCGGGGCAGGACAGTAGCCGATTATAAAAGAGTATGACCAGGAAAAAGCATTGGACTCTTAAAAAAAATAAATTCGGACGCGAGCGTCAGTAGGCTTTGTGCCCTAGGAACCAAGTTGCCTGAACTATATATAAAACTCTATAATATTTCAGTAATTATTTACCACTCTGATGCTTATCTTTCTGATCATTAAATAATTCGTTACAATAGCAATTGATGGGTAGAATTCATCATTAATTGCAGAATTACGGTATTTGAGGATTCCTCTAAATCACGGGTGTCAAACTCCGGTCCTGGAGGGCTGCAGTGGCTGCAGGTTTTCATTCTAACCATCTTCTTAATTAGTGACCCGTTTTTGCTACTAATTAATTCTTTTTAATTAACTTGACTCGGGCCCTTTAGTTGTTTCTTTTTCTTTAATTAGCAGCCAAACAATAAACAGACACAAAACAAGCCGCCACATCACACAATATCTGAAAATAAAGGTGAAGGTCTCAGTAAGGCTGATCTCTCAACTCACCAAAACAAGTTTGACGACATTCTTATGAAAAACACAAAATCAACAGCTTTGGAAATGTCAACTGTGGCAGAACAAGAGCAACAACAAGCCATGGAATTAAATCGACTTCTCATTAAGAAGCTGGTTTGGAGTTTGAAGCCCCAGTTTAGCTGGTCACCCGTCGGTTCGTTTCACGTCTCATTTCTGTTTGGCTGCCGTTTAATGAGGAAACAAATCAGTTCAGAGGACTGAATCCTTCTAACAGGGCTATTAAAAAGTGAATTAGCAGTGTAAACAGGTCACTGATTAGGGTCTCAAAGGGTCTCAATGAAAACCTGTAGCCGCTGTGGTCCTCCAGGCCTGGAGTTCAACACCCGTGCTCTAGAGGGCCTCTTTCTTTCTCTCGCACGATTTGGCTCAAAAACCAATCAGCACATCGTCATTTCATAACAGGCTGAAGTTTCGAGTTTGGCATTTTTCCATCCGGCCATTTTACCCCTGGACTGTCCTCAAGAAGCTGTGACTGTCCTCAAGAAGCTGTGACACACAGACAGACAGACACCCATCATTGAGTATCAGGGGATCCTAAAACGTCACGATCCATCGATAACCGGAGATCAAGATTTTGGACGAATCAGAAGCTTTTGCTCCTCCCCCATAGACGATAGGTTATAGTGGGGGAGGGCTCAATGCAAAAAAATAAATAAATAAAAAATAAAAAATCACATTCTGCACAAATCTGTAGGATCTTTAATTGTCAGTCCAATATCCATATGCAGAAACAAAATTCAGGACTCAGGTCCTGGTAATTAAACAGTGCCCATGACCCCCTAAAGCTTTGTGATAAAGGCAGATCACAGATAACCACAATAAGATAGAACAAAATAACATTTAAACATAAGTAAGATAACTATAGTTAAAAGACATATTATTGCAGTACGCCCTGTAATTAGCCGCAAGTGAAAAGGTAGCAGCAACAGCTTAGCACGTGAGACCACTGAAACAAAATGCAAAGTGTGGTCTACGTCACACAGAGTGTTCACTCAGATTTAGTGACGACGTATTCGGTCCCCTCCGTCTTGGGGATTCCCTGTTGCTGCACGATTTTGTTCCAATCAACTTTTGTTTTTAATTGGACTCCTGGGCTAATTCACTGAGCTGGTACTTCCCAGATTATGCGTTTTGGGATCAATATAGGAATTAGAAAACTAAGCTGGGTTACAAAAATATAACCATATTAAAAATGTACTAAGCAGTTATATGGGAATAATGTGTTTTTACTTTCTTGTACACATAGTATAGAGAAAGTATTGGAATCGTGAAAAAATTTTTACTTTTTGATGAATCTTGATATTTTAGACCTCCGAGGTTCTGAAAATACCCATTTTTACTTTCTCGTATAGGTAAAGTATTGGAATCGTCCAAAACTTGGATTTCAAGATTTTGATGAATCTTAACATTTTAGACCTCCCCGATTTCCGAAAATACCATTTTTGGAATTGTGTGTATATATAAACACGATAATTTGCATTCGCTTTCATTTGTATGTAAAATTTGCTTGACCTAAATATGAGGTACAAAACGTAGATTTGTATCAACGTTTGAGCTATTTCCATTAACCAGAAGTGGTACTTTTTACTTGAAATGTTTCTCCAAAAATATAAAAAATGTGATAATTTCACATCATATTATGGTAAAGCACCACATCTTAAGGATTTTTTTGCTCTTTTGCATTTTTTGAAAAACAACCGGTTTGAGATAATCACAGTTTTTCCATTTGATGTTCAGATGGTAATACATACATATTTGGGAACGTTTTGTGTCCAAGTATTGCATTACACACATTACTAAAGTCTCTTGCAACTTTTGACCCACTTCCTTTTACCAAAAGTGGTAATTTACTTGAATCGTTTGCCAAAATCAAATTATCATGACAAATTTTTTTATTCATGAGCTGCAGAGTCCGATTTATTGAACTCTACTTTTACAATAATTGTTCAATATACTATTATTAAATTTGATTTGAATAGTTAATGTACATAATAAAAAAATAAAATCATTGTCTTGCTGTTTCAACCACAAATATCCATCCCCATACCCGAGTACGGTATACGAGAAAGTCGAGGGGAGACCTCCTCCGATTTTTGGAAATTCTGTCCGTGTGTAAACACGATAACGCTTTGCTCCCGGGTCAATGAGAATTTTGTACACATGCTTTATATCAAAAATAAGGAATCCTGTCAACTTTTGGGTCACTTCTGGCAACTGGAAGTTGTACTTTAACTGAATATTTTTATGAATTTTCAAGTAAAACTATGGTTATTATTACAGCCAGACGATTCAAATTTTGTATGGATGTTAATAGTCATAAAAAAGCAAACAGATATGAATTTTGAGAAAAATGACTCAGCTGGAAGTAGTATTTTATTTAAGCAACCATCCGAATTTCTTGTACCATGGAAATATAAATGAGCACACGGTATTAAAAACTGTATTCAATATATTCTTTCAATAACTATTATTGCAATGCCCCCTCTGCTGGTCGCAACATGTAAACAGAGGTTTTTAAGAAACCAGTTTTCTGTCTTAACAGGATTTGTCAACGAACTCCATGTCTGCTGTGCATGAGTGCGTCCTGTAAAGAAATGGCTCTCCCAAGAGGAATGTGTCTGCCTTGCAACATCTTTATTAAGCTTACATTCCCTGTACTTGCGTCCCAAGCAGTAAACAGTAAAGCGATTGGCTAGTTTATGAAAGTTATAAATTCTGTCCCAAATAAAAATAAAAAAAATCTTTCATGCCCTGCGTTGGGTTGGCGCCGTGCCCGGGATTGGTTCCTGCCTTGCGCCCCGTGTTGGCTGGGACTGGCTCCAGCAGACCCCCTATGACCCTGTGTTCGGATTCAACGGGTTTAATGATGGATGGATGGAATTTCATGCCAAAATAATTCACATTTTTTCTAAAATATTACTATCAGTTCACAAAAGGGAATCAGAATTTTTCACAGGGACTTCCTTTTGTTTTCATTCAAGGAAGCTCAGAGGTGAAATATGAGAAAACACCTTCCCTCTGAGGCAGTGAAAACTCACCCAACCAGACGGGCATCTTTTAATTTGAGCAAAATGTCACTTTGGTAAAAACAAAAATAAAAAAAAAAAGAAGAATTGACATCCATTGTTAAATGTTGAGGTGAAACAAGAAAGATTAAAGCCATTAAACAAAATATGTGACACAGCCCACCGTAGCTCTATGCATGTGGCACGTATTGTGACAGGCTGGAAAGTTCATGTTTTTTATTATAAAGCATATGGACGCCTAATCATCACACCATCAAGGTTATTGGACAACCAATTCTGCAACCATGGGCATTAATATGAAGTTGTTCTCCCAAGCCCCCTAACCCCTTTAACATTTCCAGAAGCTTTTTCAGTGTGTCTCTGGGAATTTGTGCCCATTCAGCCAAAAGAGATCAGGTGCTGATGTTGGACGAGGAGACCTGGTAGATAATTGGTGTTCCAGTAGTGTTGAGAGCGAGGACTCTGTGTGGGCCACTCGAGTTCCTCCATGACTGTCCTGTCCCACAGTAACTCAAATAAGCACTCGTTACAAGTGAGGTATGCAGAAGAGCATCTCTGAATGCACAACACGCCAAACCTTGAAGCAGGTGGGCTACAGCAGCAGGAGACCACATCAGGTGCCACTCCTGTCAGCTAACAACAAGCAACTAAGGCTACAACTCACATGGGCTCACCAAAAGTGGACAATAGAAGATTAGACAAATGTCACCTGGTCTCAATTTCAGCTGTGACTTTCAGATCAACAACATGAAAGCATGGATCCATCCTGTTGAGTATCAGTAGCTCAGGCTGCTGGCGGTGGGGTATTTTCTTGGCCCACTTTGGGCCACTTAGTACCAACTGAGCATCGTTTAAATGCATTTTCACTGATCAAGTCCATCCCTTTATGACCGCAAAGTGCCCACCTTCTGATGACTCCTTCCTGCAGGATAAACCGCCATGTCACAAAGATCAGATTAAATCAAACTGGCTTCTTGAACATGACAAGGAGTTCACTGGACTCAAATGGCCTCCACAGTCACCAGATCTCAATCCAGTAGAGCACCTTTGGGATGCGGTGGACGGGGTGATTCATATTGTGGATGTGCAGCTGACAAATCTGCAGCAACTGTGTGATGCTATCATGTCAATATGGGCCAAAATCCCAAGGGAATGTTTCCAGCACCTTGTTGAATCAACGCCATGGAGAATTACGTTAGTTCTGAAGGCAGGAGGGGTTCGATCTGGTACTAGCAAGGTGTACCTAATAAAGTGGCCGGCGAGTGTAGTGTGCTTACGACTTTAATCACATAGCACACCGACCAACAGCAACTACAGAAAAGCAACTTTCCCATTACAAGGTGACTGCGAGCTGCAGCCAGCAAACACTGAAATGCCAATTCATCACTGGCACACTCAGCCACCCTCTGTCATGTCTCAGCCTGGGTTCCTCCCCCTGATTGGGGTACAAATTTATGTTTTATGTCTCTTTTGGCCATTATTAATTCTTTCATTTTTGGTTTTGTCGATGTTTGTAAGCTGCCTTTGTTATGTTCTCTGTGTTAATGGGTGGTGCCTCAGGAGGCAGGCCCACCATGCCAATCACTGCAGTTTCTGGTGGTTCATTTTGAGCTCTGGGGACGTGGAGTTCATTGCACTGTGGCTGTGCTTTTGAATTTTTGACCTTCACCCTCCGTGTTTGACTACATCTCTGGATTGTGTATTAGGACTTTGCACTGGATGGCCGAAGCATTTCTGGGGCAATTTACTTCTTGTGCTTCTCAGCATAATGGTGTGCATTTTGTGAGAATAAACGTTTTATTTTATAAAGATTTACTGCTTGCCCCAATTACTAGCCAGGGTTTGATGGCGATATGCAAGTTGATTTGGACAAAAGCATCTGCCAAGCAAATAAATGGAAATGTGTATCCCCCTCTAGTGGCCATTTTTTGGAAGTGTTTTTGGAAACCCAGGCCCACAAGACCCTTACTAATTCCAAGTCTAAAGCTAACTTTATCACATTTTGTGGAAATGAATGAAAAACATTATAAAATAATAGGAGTGCCAGTGCACAGAAATGCCACAAGCTCTATTGGTACCTGGCAAGGTGAGGTGGTGTTCTCACAGAGAGCAGGGTAAATTCATTTAGGACTGAAGCGAGGAAGTCCGTCTTTAAGCAAAGAGTTGTGGAAATCAGGAAGAAACTACCGAAGCAACCTTTAAGAAGGATGTGGAGGAGATCCTGGGACAGTTTAGCGAATAGAAACCCAGACGAGCCACAAATGGACTGAAAGGTCTCCTCTCATTTTGTCAGATTTCTTACGTTCTTCTGCACGCTCACTCACATGCAGGAAAACGTACAAGTAGCTCAGTATGGCGTCTTTCCGAGTAGGCCGTCTCAAAGCACCAAGTTTATTGGAGCAACTCCACCAAAGCAAACCAGCAGGACACTCACCACAAGCCAGCCAGTCCTCAAGAAGAGAACGACTCCAAAGATGTTGATCATGCAGGTGGTAAAAACGCCATCCCAGGTCCCAAAGAGCACCGGCTCCCAGACGAATAACTGGATTTTCCACCATGGCTGGGTGTTGTTCTCCGAGCCCTGAGAAACAAAATGGTGGACAAAAATGAATTCAGTGCTGTGCCGAATACTACATTATTGCAGTTTATTAGTGGTGTAGGTCACGCACTGCAGGGGGCTACAGATTGGATGGCTGGAGGTTTTTGTTTACACCCCCCCACATTTTTTTTTTTTAATCCAAAGCCAATTGTTGCTATGTTGTACAAGTAGTTACCTTACTTGTCAAGAATAAGAGAGTTGAGTAATTGCTTAGGGTCCTAGGGTGGGACAGAGGGAGTCCCATGGAGACAGACAGGGCCGGATTAAGACGAAATTGGGCCTGATGCTGCAACGCAAAAAAGCCATCGGTGCATTCGACACTCACCGTACATGCGCACTCAGACCGGCCAAGGAGCCTGAAATGCTTGCGACGCAACCAGCCAGCCTTTATTGAACATGAATAATAATAACGACGTTGTATCGTAACAACTCGAGATTAACATCAAACTATGTAGCATCAACGTTCAAACCTAAACCTAACAATGAAATACACAAGATTTCGCAATTTTCTTACGAAACAGAGTAAGAAAAAATGAATTTGCAGAGACATTGGGTCAAAGTGACTCAGTTCAGGCTCTTGAGGGTAAAAATTTGTCCCCGATTTAAATTTTACAATAGACCAGAATCCTGTCGATGATTTTAAAAATTCTAAACATCCATGCCAGGCCTGCAGGACGGCTTTTAGTTTTACCGTTACAGATAACCGTTTAAATAGCCATCGATTTTTACTGTTCAACTATCTTTCAATGTGAAAAATTTACTACGTGTCACTTACTGAACAATAATAAAGTGGCAAGAATCCCCAAGATATTGCAAAAAACGCAGCTAAATTACTAAGTGAACTGTTTAACGTAAAATTGATAGCATTAACTTGAAATCTTCGGTTAACATTAAACACGACGACATTATAGTTACGTCGCAGCGCAAAGAACAATAGTGACTGTATAATAAGTAACGCTGTGTCTAGGCGTCCTAACAGTGAAATACACAAAATTTCGCAATTCTCCTACGAAACAGAGTAAGAAAAAATGAATTTGCAGAGACATTGGATCATAGTGACTCAGTTCAGGCTCTTGAGGGTAAAAAATTGTCCACGATTTAAATTTCATAACAGACCAGAATCCTGTCGAGGATTTTAAAAATTCTAAAACATCCAAGCCGGGCCCGCGGGCCGACTTTCAGTTTTAGCGTTACAGATAACCATTTAAAAAGTGCAGCAATACAATGAACCACTTCCTGGGACCTCCTAGTACTAGTGGCGGGCAGGGCCGGATTAAGGTGGGTGCTATTGATGCTGCAGCATTAGGCCCATTCCGGACATAGGAATGGGCTCACTGCGGCCACTGACTTTTTGCTGGTACTGTAACTCGCGCACGCGTCGCGTTAATTTTTTCATCTGTATATCGCCTTTTGCTTCACCACATCGAACCATTCATCAAATATCGAAGCGCGCACACCGACCTCGTAGAATCCTCAAAGTGGCTTTCTGTCACATGTAGATAGTAAACCGAGACTCTGACGTCACATTCCAACTTTTATCACACTGCGCCCCCCGAGTTTTTCTTGGTACTGCAGCTCACGCACGCGTCGCGTTAATTTCTGAGGACCTGCTCAGAGGACGCGTCAAATGAACGCTGGGGACGCGTGGCTGCCATGATGCGTGTGCATACGCGTTCTGAGCGTGAAGTATAAACGAGCCCTAATGAACCACCTGCAGAGACTGTTTCCTTCATGGACGCGCTGAAGTCCCTACACACGCTGCGTTGTTATCTGGAGATAAATGGCTGTCAAGACTATGAACAGCTTTACAGCCTCAGAAATCAGATACACAGCCTGAATCGTGCGAGCAGTGTGGCAATTTATTACGTGGCACTTACCGGACAATAATAAAGTGGCAAGAATCCCCAAGATATTGCTAAAAACGCAGCTAAATTACTAAGTGAACTGTTTAACGTAAAATTGATAGCATTAACTTGAAATCTTCGGTTAACAATAAACACGAGAACGTTATAGTTACGTCACAGCGCAAAGAACAATAGTAACTGTATAATTAGTAACGCTGTGTCTAGGCGTCCTAACAATGAAACACACAAGACTTCGCAATTCTCTTACGAAACAGAGTAAGAAAAAATGAATTTGCAGAGACATTGGGTCAAAGTGACTAAGTTCAGGCTCTTGAGGGTAAAAATTTGTCCACGATTTAAATTTCATAATAGACCAGAATCCTGTCGAGGATTTTAAAAATTCTAAAACATCCAAGCCGGGCCCGCAGGCTGACTTTCAGTTTTACCTTTACAGATAACCATTTAAATAGCCATCGATTTTTACTGTACAAATATCTTGCAAGGTGAAAAATTTACTACGTGGCACTTACCGAACAATAATAAAGTAGCAAGAATCCCCAAGATATTGCAAAAAAACGCAGCTAAATTACTAAGTGAACTGTTTAACGTAAAATTGATAGCATTAACTTGAAATCTTCGGTTAACAATAAACACAACGACATTATAGTTACGTCACAGCGCAAAGAACAATAGTGACTGTATAATAAGTAACGCTGTGTCTAGGCGTCTGAAAGTCGGACTCCAAATATCATTCTAAGAATTATTTTGAGGTTAATATAGCAAAGGAAAACTGTTCAGATTCCGGAAAATTCTCGACTGTTTTCATCTGGGCCTATTGCTGCAGCATCAATAGCACCCACCTTAATCCGGCCCTGGAGACAGAGATAAATGGCACAGAAGATTAAGACCCTGCAGCAGCTTCAGTGTTGGACCCACTAATGTGTTCACCAGGAAATAAAAGCTTAAATAACACAAACCCAGAAAAGCTAAATTTAAAAAAAAAAACTAAAAATACACGAAAATCTTAAAATCGAGATGAACAAGTAAAGACCCCTTCACTTCCTGCACTCTTTGTGTTGTAGATTTACATTTTAAATCAAACACATTTGCCACGTTTGCTATTAATCTACACTCAATAACTCATCATGACAAAGTGACGACATGTTTTCAGGAAGGCCTGCAAACGCATTAAAAATCGAAACCTGAAATCGCTCGTTTCTAAAAGTATTCCGACCCTTTGTCCTGCCACACGGGTGCCTCCCGTTTGGTTTAATTCTCTTTGAGATGCGTGGACTGGAAGTCCACTTGCGACAAACTGAATTTACTGGACATCATTAAATTTGACAGGCCTGAAGTCAGAATGATGTTAGGCAGGGGACCAGTGCTGATCGAGGCCATGTACAGAAGCCATTTAAAAATGCAAATAAAATGTTACATCATAAAAAGTGTTGAACTTAAACCAAAGGATGCGATACTACAATTTTAATAATGCAGAAGTGAGAGCACATCTGGAGTCCTGTGTGCAGTTCTGGTCACCAATTTACAAGAAAGACATAGCAGCACCTGAAGCTGCGCAGAGGAGAAGAAACAAGCACACCTCAGAGATCGAGGACACGTCTTACGGTGACAGACTCGGAGAGTCAAACCTGTTTAGTCTCGAATAGAGGAGACTGCATGGGGACCTAAACCAGGACTTTAAAATCCTCAAAGACATTGATGAAGAAGATCCAGCAACAGGCCAGAAGTCAGAAAGATGTTAGGCAGGGGACCAGTGCTGATCGAGGCCATGTACAAGAGCCATTTAAAACGCAAATAAAATGTTACATCATAAAACGTGTTGCATTTAAACCAAAGGATGTTATGCTGCAATTATATAATGAAGAAGTAGGACCACAACTGGTGTCCCGTCTGCAGTTCTGGTCACCACGTTACAAGAAAGACATAGCAGCACCTGATGCTGCGCAGAGGAGAAGAAACAAGTACACCTCAGAGATCGAGGACACGTCTTACGGTGACAGACTCGGAGAGTCAAACCTCTTTAGTCTCGAATAGAGGAGACTGCATGGGGACCTAAACCAGGACTTCGGTGAGAAAGAAGATCCTGCCACATTCTTTCATCTTAACAGTGAATCACGTACTCGAGGACACCTAGTGGAGATTAAGAGGAAGTGCATTCAAGACTGAAGCCAAGAAGCACTTCTTTGCACAAAGAGTTGTGAGACTCTGAAACAAACTACTGCGCCATGGAGCTGAAGCAGAAACCTTGACAACCTTCAAGAAGGATCATAATCTCTGGTGGGCGCAAATCAAAAAAAAAACCAAGAGATAAAAAAGATAAAATCGTAGTCACCGGCAGGCAGGGGGTCACTACCAAAAAGGAAAGAGTCTGTGCTGTCAAAACCAAAAAAGCTAAATCTAAATTGAAGGCCATCATTTCTAGCGCTAGGTCCTGCCTGAACCTGAAGCGAAGTATCTCTAAAGCCAATGTCACATTATGCTACCTCTAGTCTTAGGATATGCCAGATTTGTCGACTGCAGATTCTGATCTATCACCGGACCATCTCAGTTTACACGACTGATAAAATCAGTCTCTGGGCATAAAAAAATTTAGTGACTATGTGTGCCATTTCCAGCCCAGCAGTGCTTGCTTCATTTTCAGAGAGCCAATAGTGTGCTGTCTGACGGAGCTGGTGCTAATATAAATGGTGTGAAGGACGGTTGGCGTCATTGCCCGGCTGGGAAGCCTTTAGGATGGAAGGACAGCTTACAAAGGGCTTTACCTCCTCCATGATGCCAGATGGCATCAGGCCCAGCCTTAGACTCCCACATGGGTGCCCGCAGGGCATGCCGGGTATTGTGGTCCTGGGGGAAAGCCCTGTTGGGTCCATTTGGAGCCGCCAGAGGGAGCCCCTATGTCATGGGGTTTCCACTTATTCCTTAAGCACTTCTGGGTTGGTTAAAATAAAAAGGAACTGCCCACCTTATATCAGGGAGCCAGAGTCGGGAGGAAGGAGGACAAAGCTTGCAAATGGGGCAGAGGAGGCAGTGAGAGACAGAGAATGAGAGAGAAGACAAAGCATTGTGCTTAGTGTTCCTGTGGCTGTGGTGGTGGGAAATCCTTATAAAAGAAGAGTTTGCCCGCAATAAAAGACTTTTTGCCTTTTAAATCGGTGCCCGTGCTGGATTGTGTTGGGCGTTTGGGGAGCTGGAATGCCCACTACTGTTCATATTGGTTAATGGGTACGCCAGGTTCAGCTGCAATTTCGGCTCCTTCTTCCATGCTGGTGCTGTACATTAAATAGAAGAGAGAAGCCCATCTGTCTTGTATTGGTGAAGTCCAAAACATATGTGGTCCTCATTCCTCTTCGCTACATTCTGTATTTCACATCCGAATGAGCATTCATTGGCTGTCAGCTCTCGTGTAGTACAGACGCCATCTCTACAACTAAAGAGAAGATTTTGTTGAGAGTCGCGGACTACCTGGAGTGCGTCACCGGGTGTGTCAGACTAGACAGCTGCTTCAAGAGGCAAAGATCACATAAATGAAGGGTACTAATGTGGCATGGCCTTCAGAGGTTTTTCACAGAAGGGAAAGAGTCTCCACCAAGGGATAGCAATTACAGTGAATGGCAGCATATTTATAACATCACTTCCTGCGATGTCCGAAATGTAACCGAGCTTGATCACATGACGCTACTTGTAAGAAAAGGACAAGCAATACTAGTTAAGATTACAAATGAACGGCAAATTAATGATCGAGAACCTACAAGACCCATAACGAAAAAAATCTAGCATGTATAAAATGATAAAGGGTTGTGTCCCCGATTACTTGTGAACTACTGGGGTTAGAACCTTGATCTTAGTCTTAACTAAAAACTTATGACATGATATACTCTGGTAAAGCAAAAAAAAAAAAATGGGTCTACCGGCAAACTTCTGACACGTTATTGGGGTTTGCGTCTTTCCTACGACAAATTATATAGGAAAACTGATTGAGAAAGTAAAATAGCAGAAAGAAAAAGAAGAGCGGCGACATCTGCTGAACGTGAAGCAAATTGTAGAAGCCGATTACGTGATGGGAAGAAGGCGACGACGAATAACAGCTGCAGCATCAACCACTGCACATCAAGCACATGTGGTGGTGGCGACCTGCTGGTACCCGTAAACAAATGAGGCTGGACCCTTCAATTTTGTATTTCTAGTATGCATATAAAATGCATCAATTATCACCCTAGTGTCTTCATTAACGTTAGGGTGTACTCACACTAGACCCATTTGTTCCGTACTGCGTCCAAGTGCAATTGTCGTCCCCCTCTCCACTCTACTTGCCCGCTTGTAGCGCTGCCACATACATAGAATACGTTTTCTGCTGTCGATCGGGTGTTGTGGGTGTTCTTACATCCGGAGATTGACAGCGGTGCCCCAGAGGTGGAACTTCCCGTTTTACTTTTTTCTTTCGGGGAGTGATTTGCATAAAGTGCAATGTTTTAAAGAGAGAAAGAAAAAGAGGAAGGGGGAAAAAAAAAAAGAATCGGAGAATAAAAAACAGATGAGCTACTGCACGGGCCATGTAAGAAGTCGAGGAGCTCCTACAGTCCTGTCGGAAGGTGGAAGCGAGTCTTTTGATCGGGGGAACTGAACGTTCCACTAGTTCCTACGGACTTGGGTGAGCTATATCAAAAGGACTTATTGTACTGTATCACCGCGCAAGACTGACTGTATGTCTTTTATGACAAAGATAGGAGTCCGCAATTGTCAGAACTCCTCATTTTGCCTGCCGGCATCAGCAGGGCAGAATTGTGGACCCATTTACCATCTCTGGAAGGGGAACTGGTGTATATATATGTATATATTTGTGGCGCTACGATTTAAGGGTTATTTAGAAGGGGGTGCAAGTGTAAGGGATTGCACTCTTTTTTTATTTTATGTAAATATATTCATTATGGGGCGGCACGGTGGCGCAGTGGGTAGCGCTGCTGCCTCACAGTAAGGAGACCTGGGTGTTCGCTTTCCAGATCCTCCCTGTGTGGAGTCTGCATGTTCTCCCCCTGTCTGCGTGGGTTTCCTCCCACAGTCCAAAGACATGCAGGTTAGGTGCATTGGTGGTCCTAAATTGTCCCTAGTGTGTGCCCAGTGCTGGGCTGGCACCCTGCCCAGGGCTTGTTTCCTGCCTTGCGCCCTGCGGCTCCAGCAGACCCCCCCATGACCCTGTAGTCCGGATATAGCGGGTTGGATAATGGGTGGATATTCATTATGTGATGACCGATATTGACGATTAGTTTTTTTGTGGGCTATAAATGCATCGACATTAAGGGACTGAACCGTGCAGAATAAAGGATATACTGGAAATTTATTGGGGTGTGATATCGGCCTATCCTTTTATCATCTGCCGTCTCCTAGGACAGATTAGCGGTAGCAATCGTCTCGTGTCAGCGTGCGGGACGAATTGTTAAACGCTGGCCCGCACTCACACTGCGCTTCACGTTCTGTGCACTGGGAATGCATTCGTCATCACCATGCGACTTCATGTAAAGCCAAAACAAGATCCAAAAACGGAGTGACAGCATGAAAGTCAAAGTGATTTTACTTATTTTGTGTGTTTTTTTTTTGGAGTCCAACATTCTCACCCTCTAACAGATTGATTGAGTGTGCAGTGCGGCGTTTTGCTCTTAATCGTGCTGCACGTAACAGAAGATTTTTATGGAGACAAATGATGTTAAGGGAGGAATTTGCAGCTTTTCTTGCCAACTGCAATTCACGTCCACCTGTAAGGTGACAATGACAATCTGGTTTTTTTTTTGTTTTTAACTCAAATGTGACTTGTCACATCATTGACGTCATGTCCGTTTTCCATACTCGGGCAGGTCTAGCGACCACACTGTTCCCAAATGCTACTCTTCCAAGCGGGCCAGGGCACGGTATGGTTGGCCTGGCATGGAGCGATCACACTAGTCAAACAAAATAGACTTTGTGGGGTCAGATGCAGACAAATGTGCTTGGGCACAGAACAGATTGCCAGTGTGAGTACACCCGAATTCTCAACCTGCCATGTACTCTGTGATCTTCCCAGTGATCTCTCGAAGATTTAATCTGCTTGAATGCAGAGCCACACAGTACCTGCACATCCTCATGGAAAAGCTCCTGCACAAGGCCAGCCGGTTGTCTTCTTGTATTCAGCTCCAATAATGTCACTTTGTCGTCAGCCGACTTCCTGGACTTGGTGGGACGTTGGTCAGAGTGCCCCTCCATGGTCAAATTCAAAAAGAGGCAAAACCTCCGCTGTCAACTGGTGGAATTTGTAGAAAGAATCCAAACCAGATGATGTTCAAGGAGCATGGTCCATATGATGGGTAATGCCTAGAGAAGAAGAACAGCATAGATACATCAATCAATCGATTAAAAATATTAACTGAGACGGAAAAAGAGCATACGAGATGTATGAACTTAACATCTTTACTTTAAGAGTGTTTTACACTAATACAAGAAATGTCTAAAGGCCTGGACACATTACATGACCTTTTCAATGACTTTCAGTTGCAGAGTCAATGGCGGTCACAGTGCACAAGCATTACAAGTCACATCTCCTGACACAGTCCAGCGACTCAGTCCAACCATTCCATGACTTACCCTAACAAAACCTAATCGTTTGATTTTGTCTTAAGACTTGAGGTAGTGGGCGGCACGGTGGTAGCGCTGCTGCTTCACAGTTAGGAGACAGACAGACATGAAAGGCACTATATAATAGATAGATAGATGTGAAATGCACTAATAGATAGATAGATAGATGTGAAATGCACTATATAATAGATAGATGTGAAATGCACTACATTATAGATAGATAGATGTGAAAGGCACTATAAAATAGATAGATGTGAAAGGCACTATATAATAGATAGATAGATGTGAAAGGCACTATATAATAGATAGATAGATAGAGATAGATGTGAAAGGCACTTTATAATAGATAGATAGATGTGAAAGGCACTATATAATAAATAGATAGATAGATAGATTGATGTGAAAGGCACTATATGATAGATAGATGTTAGGAGACCCGGGTTCTCTTCACTGGTGCTCCCTGCGTGGAGTTTGCATGTCCTCCCCGTGTCTGCGTGGGTTTCCTCCCACAGTCCAAAGACATGCAGGTTAAGTGTATTGGTGATCCTAAATTGTCCCTGGTGTGTGCTGTGTGTGTGTGCGCCCTGCGCTGGGCTGGCACCCTGCCCGGGGTTTGTTTCCTGTCTTGTGCCCTGTGTTGGCTGGGATTGGCTCCAGCAGACCCTCGTGATCCTGTAGTTAGGATATAGCGGGTTGGATGATGGATGGATGGACTTGAGGTGGTCTCTATGTATGCCAGGGCCGAGAACAGTACAAAGTGCAGAGATATTCGTAATGAAAACCTTCTCAGCTGGGCTGAAGGTTCGCCCTCCAAAAGGACAAAGCAAAGACAACACAGTAGTGGCATATTGACAACACTGGGGACAACAACAACATTTATTTCTATAGCACTATTTCATACAAATAATGGAGCTCAAAGGGTTTTATATGATGAAGAAAGAGAAAAAAGACAAAATAAATAAGAATTAAAATTAGGGGAACACTAATTAACAGAATAAAAGTAAGGTCCGGTGGCCAGGGAAGACAGAAAAAAAGAAAAGAAAAAAGAAAACTCCAGACAGCTGGAGAAAAAAATAAAATCTGCAGGGGTTCCAAGGCCACGAGACCACCCAGACCCCTCTAGGCATTCTACCTGACATAAATGACCTCAAACAGTCCTCATGGCATTCAGGTTTCTAATGGAAGAACTTGATGATGACGTCCTTGAGTGGCTTGGCCAGAGCCCAGACTTGACTACAATCAAACGTCTCCGGAAAGACCTGAAAGTAGCTGTCCACCGATGGTCTCCAATCCAACCTGACAGAATCTGCTGGATCTCGTTTGCTTAAATTTTGGGTAAATTAATTATAAATACCCAAATAAATGTGTAACTTTCTCTCCTATTCTGGCATTCTGCCTAATTGCCTGGGGTTGCCGATGTTAAAGAAAGGGATAATCACTTTCCTATCCTTTTGCAATTATATTTATTTATATTTTGACACCGCAGGGACTGCACCTAATTTTGTTGTATTTGTTACAATGACAATAAAGATATTCGGATTCTGACTAGGGGTTAATACAGTATGTATCGAACATAACCTTCAGGTGATTCAGCTGTATATATGGAAATTGTTTTCTGCCATTAGCTGGTTAAAACATTTGCTTCGGGGGGTCACACAGTGTAAGCAGAGTAAGCAGTTGGGATTGAACATAAAGCTTTATGGCTTCCTGGCCAGCACCTTGACCACCAGAGGGCCACGCTGCCTTCAATTAGCCGTTTCTCTCAACGTGACGTCTTTGCAGAGCCACAGCCCCGTGACGTCAGATCAGTTTCAGGCAGGGCGATGGTGCCAGCTTGTATGTTTGCATTCAGTGCTCAAGGCTGTAGAGAGTCGGCCCACAGAGGACGTTCTGGACACGGTAGGGTCAGAATGTGGATTCCAGTATTGGGGATTTTCAATTCGACTCACTTAAAGACAAATGAAAGCCTTCTTGGGAGTTTCCAAGAAGACACCTAAAGGAATTTCATCAGCTGGGAGAACCAAGGATTGTCTGGTCTGATGAAGTCAAGATTAACGTCATGTCTGGAGGACACCCACCATCACTTATCACCCTTTTAGTACTATTTTGTATTGTCAAGCATATCATGCGGTGGTATTGCGAATTGGGAGACTAGTCGGGGTCCGGGGGAAAGCTGAACAGAGCAAAGTGCAGAGATGTTTGTAATGAAAACCTCCTGAGACGAGCTGAAGGTTCATCTTCCAACACAACAAAGCAGAGCCTTGTTGACGTCCTTGAGTGGCCCGGCCAGAGCCCAGACTTGACTGCTATCAAACGTCTCTGGTGAGACCTGAAAGTAGCTGTCCACCGATGGTCTCCAATCCGATCTGACAGAATCTGCTGTGAAGAACGGCCGAAAACACCAAAATCCAAGCTCCAGAACCTCAAACCATGCTGAAGCTTCATCTTCATCTTCCATCAGGGCTGTGACCCCCAAAGCACAAAGCAAAAACAACACACGGATGGCTTAGGGACAACTCTGGTCCGGCCAGATCACAGACTTGACCCCAATGAGAGACCTGAAAACAGCTGCCCCAAAAAACAACCCCAGATGGTCTCCATCCAACCTGACAGAGTTAGAGAGAGGATCTCCAGAGGAGAATGGAGAAAAAAAATAAAAATAAATCACAAAAACTCAGGCATGGAAAGCTTGTCAAGAAGACTCCAGGCTGGAATCGGGGGCTTCAACGAAGTACAGAGAAAAGGGTCCAAACACTTGTGTCTCTTATTTATATTAAATAAATTTGTGAAAATTCCTAAACTCCTCCTTTCTCCTGGTCATTATGGAGTACGGAGTGTTGTGTGCTAAGGGACAACATGAATGCCCTTATTGAATGCACTGTGGCCGCTTCATGCTTCTCCTTGGGTTGTCCTGTTAATGGAGTACTTGGAGAGCAAAGTGAAGACAAATTAGGACATCAACATACTGGACAAAACAGCAGGCACCACGGGCTGAGCAAGACGACGAATTCAGTTACATAGACAGTTTCAGCTATGCTGGAATACAAAGAAACTGGAGGAGGGCTTCACTTGGAGGTCCTGAGATCACAGAGATATCACCAGCCACAGGAATAACATAAAACGTTTGTAATGAGGCTGACGGTGCCAGCACAACTGGGCGAGAGCTGTGTGGACCCCGGAGGACTGTGAGGGAGGTCTGCTCAGAAACAGAAGGACAAAGCAGCACACCTGCTAACACGTGCGCCACTTCTCATGCCTACACACGCCATCGCTGATAAGAACGAGGCCAAGGCTTTCAGGCGATGGCAGCCTGCCAGTGCTGGGTGGGCAGGATGAGGGTGCCAGCTTATAGGATTGCTGGCTAGAGTTTACCTTACATTCAGTGGTCAAGGCGCTAGAAAGTCGGCCCACCGAGGACGTGCTGGACATGGTTGGGTCAGAATGTGGCAGCGCCTAGTAAATGGGGATTTTAAACGACTCCCAACTCACGTTGTATCCCGTGGACAGAAAGAAGTTTGAAACAGCCAGGCTATGAGGACAGAAAGAGAGGGGATACGAAAGGCGCTATATAAAAGAGACAGACAAGATATCAAAGGTCATATATGAGATAGATATTATGAAACATAATACATAGGAGATAGATGATTGAAAGGCGTTATATTAAAAACAGAACAAAAGATGATATGAAAGGTGATAGATAGATAGATAGATAGATAGATAGATAGATAGATAGATAGATAGATAGATAGATGGATGACCCGGGTTCTCTTCACAGGTCCTCCCTGCGTGGAGTTTGCATGTTCTCCCCGTGTCTGCGTGGGTTTCCTCCCACAGTCCAAAGACATGCAGGTTAGGTGCATTGGCAATCCTAAATTGTCCCTAGTGTGTGCTTGGTGTGTGTGCCCGGCGGTAGGCTGGCACCCTGCCCGGGGTTTGTTTCCTGCCTTGCGCCCTGTGTTGGTTGGGATTGGCTCCAGCAGACCCCTGTGACCCTGTAGTTAGGATATAGTGGGTTGGATAATAGATAGACATCCCAAAGTAACTCTCTGTAAAGGTTTCAATGTATCCACCTTAATAAAAGGTCTGTGAGTTTGTGCATCTATTTGTCTGACTGGTTGTTATGGCCCAACACAAAAATGTGTAGTAATAAAATACATTGCATTTGTAATTCCAACAGATGCCGTGTCACAAACATTTTATAGATAGATAAATCCATCAGCCTGTGTTGGCTGGGATTGGCTTCAGCTGACCCCCATGACCCTGTAGTTAGGATATAGCGGGTTGGATATTGGATGGATGGATAAATTGATCAGTAAAAAAGGCACGATAGATAGATAGATAGATAGATGAGAAAGACACTATATGAGTGAGAGATAGATATGAAAGGCACGATATAAAAAATAAATGGATCAATAGATGACATGAAAGGTAACATATTAGACAGAAGACATGAATTTCACTATATAAGAGGAAGACAGGTGAAATAAAGAGACTATACAAGAGATAGACGATATAAGAGGCACTATATAAAGAAACAGATAGATGGGCACAAGATATGAAAGACAATATATGAGATAAAAAAGTAAAACATAAGAAACATGATCAATATGAAGGCCATTAATCAAGAGGCAGAGATATGATATGTAAGGCACTATAGGATATATATATATATATAGATGAGAAAGGCACTATATAACAGATGGTATGTAAAGAAATATATTTGAGATAGAGAACATGAAAAGGCATTACATTTGAAATAGAGAACATGAAAGGAATATACTCATGGATAGGTAAATGAAATTGAAAGGCGCGACAGACAGAGAGACAGACTTTTGTATTTTCTATCTACACAAAGAAAATGAAAGGCACTATTTAAGAGTCAGAAAACGAGAGAGGCGTATGGCTTTAAAGGCATTATACTGTATAAGTGACAGACGTCTGGAATGAAGAAAGACTTTCGACTGTTAAGGCCCTTCATTACACTTGACAGTTGGGTGGAATTAGGAAAACAAGAAGCTTCATCTACACTCGTGTTTGGACTTCCAGTTTGCTTCGTGACACTTCATGGTGTTTAAGCCAGGATAACCACGAGGATATAAGCAAAGAGCACGGGGGCGCAGAACGGCAGCGCACCTTCCACGGCGCGGAGTACCAGCAGTTCACTCCACACGAAGACTTTAAAGTTATTTGCACCCGGCTGGACAGGACGAGCTGGTGGGGTGGGGTGCCACCTTGTACAGGTGTGTTTGCCTGCTGGAGTTTACATTCGGTGCTCAAGGCCGAGGATGTGCTGGACACGGCAGGGTCACAATGTGGATTCCAGCAACAGGGATTTTCAGTCCAATGTGGCGTGTGCCACTTTGCGGTCATTTCAATAGCTACTTGAAGGAATCGTTTTGTCGCCAGGAATGGCTGTTTGGCATGTAAAAAGAATAAAATACCAAATACAAACTCTACAAATGTACGTGACCCCTCTCAAGGTACATTTCAAACAGTAAATTAGTCCGTAATTGATGTAGGCAGGTAGTGTGCCGTAGTGGTTTAGGCTTTGGATGTCTAGCCCTGAGGTTGCGGGTTCTAATCCTGTTACTGACATCATGTGTGTGACCCTGAGCAAGTCACTTCACGTACCTGCACTCCTACTGGGGGGAAAAAACGCAATAAAAGTAACCAATTGAATCCCAAATGTTGAATAAAAGCGTCAGCCAAATGAATTTAAAATAGGTTTCTCCGTTTTAAGGATCGGCGAGCTGTGGATTGATGACGAACATACTGAATTAGCTTTGCCACTGGAAGGAGACATACAAATTTTAGAGGGGGAAAAAAAACAACCTTTTATTGGAGATTTATTTTAGTAACGCAGCGCCTGCCCTCCTCTCTTTTAAACTGCGCCTATAGTTAAAGTCTCGATGGTCAGCCGCTGGGGTCGCCCGCTGTCATTCTTGTCAAGCCCGCAGCTCCACGTGTCGCTCCCTTAAATGCACCCGCACCCTGCGGGAGGAAATCGTAAAAGAGACAACTCAAACCGCGCAAGAAAAATAAATGGTATAAAAAACGACCAATTTACCTTACCGCTTTAAACATCACCAGGTGTCCGTGGAGGTGCGCTGATGAGGAGCGGACTTCCACTCCACGGCCGGACACACGCCATCCACGGAGAGCAGCTCAGCTGACTGAAATGATCGCCGGCGTGTCACAGTTTCGCAAACCTCAGTGCGTCTCACCTGTCGGAATCCACCTCTCTCCGCCTACCTTCGCGCGCATGCGTACTAGCAACCAAGAACAAAAAAAAACCTTCCAGTTTAGCCAAAAGGCACCAGGATTAAAACATCATTAAGGAATAAAAAAATCCGGGAGACGCCTCTCTACTACCGCCCGCTTGGCAAACATCCTTTTTCTTACTACCGGACAGTTGGAAAGCAGCAGGCTGGCATGTTTTCATTTCAAGGGTATTGTTGACATCCAATGAAAAAACTCCAGAGTTAGTTTCACTTTGTTCCGTTTTAGCACCTTGACGCCCACCTCATTATTGACAGTCAACTCTGTGATCAATGGAGCGGTGGTCGTTGATGTTCCTGTGGCTTGGGGATGGATTGGCACCCAGTCATTTGGGGCCCTGTAGCTTTGAACTGTTATGGGGGCTCCTTTGCATCCAGCAATAAAGGCTGTGTAACCACTGTAATCCTCAATGGGGTTGTTCCACTACAGATCACCACGGATTTTTACAACATTTAAACACTATATCTCAGAGTTTGATTAAAATTGATCTACTTAATTACTCTATTATTATTAATATTGTTATTGGGGTGGCGCAGTGTGTAGCGCTGCTGCCTCGCAGTTAGGAGACCCGGGTTCGCATCCCGGGTCCCATGGAGTTTGCATGTTGTCCCAGTGTCTGCGTGGGTTTCCTCCGGGTGCTCCCGTTTAATCCCACAGTTCAAAGACATGCAGGTTAGGTGCATTGGTGATCCTAAATTGTCCCTAATGTGTGTGCCCTGCGGTGGGCAAGCACCCACCCCGGATTTTGTTTCCTGCCTTGTGCCCTGTGTTGACTGGGATTGGCTCCAGCAGACCCCCGTGGATGATGGATGGATCAGAACCCCATCCTATGAAGTAGACATCTAAAATTTTTAAGCAATGTGGACTAAAATCACTTCTGGGGCCCATCTGAAGCTTAAGCTTAATTAGTTTCATAGTAGATCTGCCCCATTGGACGAGCACATATTTTCATGTTCAAATCCACGCAAAGTTTGATAAATGAGGCTCCTGTGGTGAACTTGCGCATCGTAATGGGCGGCATGCAGGGACTGGCATCGTGGCCAGGATTGAATGAGGATTCTTACCCTATTGGGAGGCCAGTACAATGGAAAGACAGAGGAAGACAACAACAATGACATTTATTTCTGTAGCACATTTTCATACAAAAGATGTAGCTCAAAGCGCTTTACAGGATGAAGAAAGAGAACAAAAAAAAGACAACTTACTCCCCCAAAACACTAGGTGGCAGCATTCCTGGGTTACGGTACCACTACGATTACCCACAGGGTATGTTGGGAACTGTAGTGTCATGGAACAGCCCTGTTTGGTTCCATGGGTACTTATGAAAGGATTAATGGTCCCCTTAGCCCAGAGCAATGCAGACTAAAATCAGTTCTTGGGACTCTCTGGGATTAGGGGCCCTGAAGTTTAAACTTAATTAGTTGCATAGTAGATTGGCGTTTAATGCACTCGGATCCATACAAAGTTTTATAAATGAGGCCCCAGAAGAACATTTACATATTGTAGTGGATGGCGTAGAGGGTCTGGCATCCTGGCCAGGATTGAACAAGGATCCTTACCCGGCTCGTAGGCCAGTACAATGGAAGGATAGGGGAAGACAACTTACTCAGGTTAATTACTCCACCAAAACACTAGATGGCAGCATTCCTGGGTTACGGCACCTCTATGATTACCCACAGGGTATGTTGGGAACTGTAGTCCCATGGAACAGCCCTGTTTGGTTCCATGCGTGCCACCGGGTGACCCTGAAGGGATTAATGGTCCCCTTAGCCCAGAACAATGCAGACTAAAATCAGTTCTTGGGACTCTCTGGGATTAGGGGCCCTGAAGCTTAAGCTTCATTGGTTGTATAGTAGATTGGCCCTCGGGAACAGCCCTGTTTGGTTCCATGGGTACTTATGAAAGGATTAATGGTCCCTTTAACTCAGAGCAACGTGCACTAAAGTCACTTCTAGGGCCCCTTTGGGATTAGGAGCCCTGAAGCTTAAACTTAATTAGTTGCATAGTAGATTGGCGTTTAATGCACTCGGATCCATACAAAGTTTTATAAATGAGGCCCCAGAAGAACATTTGCATATTGTAGTGGACGGCGTAGAGGGTCTGGCATCCTGGCCAGGATTGAACAAAGATCCTTACCCGGCTGGGAGGCCAGTGCAATGGAAGGATAGGGGAAGACAACTTACTCAGGTTAATTACTCCACCAAAACACTAGATGGCAGCATTCCTGGGTTACGGCACCTCTATGATTACCCACAGGGTATGTTGGGAACTGTAGTCCCATGGAACAGCCCTGTTTGGTTCCATGGGTACTTATGAAAGGATTAATGGTCCCCTTAGCCCAGAGCAATGCAGACTAAAATCAGTTCTTGGGACTCTCTGGGATTAAGAGCCCTGAAGTTTAAACTTAATTAGTTGCATAGTAGATTGGCGTTTAATGCACTCGGATCCATACAAAGTTTTATAAATGAGGCCCCAGAAGAACATTTGCATATTGTAGTGGATGGCGTAGAGGGTCTGGCATCCTGGCCAGGATTGAACAAAGATCCTTACCCGGCTGGGAGGCCAGTACAATGGAAGGATAGGGGAAGACAACTTACCCAGATTAATTACGCCCCCAAAACACTAGATGGCAGCATTCCTGGGTTACGGCACCTCTATGATTACCCACAGGGTATGTTGGGAACTGTAGTCCCATGGAACAGCCCTGTTTGGTTCCATGCGTGCCACCGGGTGACCCTGAAGGGATTAATGGTCCCCTTAGCCCAGAGCAATGCAGACTAAAATCAGTTCTTGGGACTCTCTGCGATTAGGGGCCCTGAAGCTTAAGCTTCATTAGTCGTATTATAGATCGGCCCTCGGGCGAGCGCATAATTTTCAACTCAAATTCACGCAAAGTTGTATAAATGAGGCTAATGAAGCGCACTTGCACAATGCCAACGAGTTTTCTGCTCTAACCTGGTTACACGCCTCATCCCGGTTAAGTGTGTGTAAATGTTAATGCGCTCCAAGTCAGCTGTGCACAAGTGAGTCCCGTCATGAAATGGCGCCTTCAAGAGGAAGGTGTCTACCTTGCGACTGTTACAATATTTTTTAAGCTTAGCCTCACTGTGGCTTAACCCCACAGCAGATAACCCACAAAAATTTCTTAGATTTATTTCACCTTTATTACTTACTTTTCTAAACATAAAAAATATTTCTGAGCAGATGTAAATCAAATATTGCATCCTTATGAACACTTTATTGATGGAACATTTTTGTCCAGATCGCCATCGCGAGTCTTGTCACTTTGAAAAGGCCGTCACAGTGATAGCAGGGTCCCCATTTCTTGTTCCAACACGCCATCTACTGTTTGTATCTACCAAAGATGATATTTTTATTACCATCTAATTTTGACTGCATTTCACTCACGCATATGAGAACATTAGAACAATCTAGACGAGAACAGGCCATTCAGCCCAACAAAGCTCGCCAGTCCTCTCTACTTATTTCTTCCAAAAAAACATCAAGTCGAGTTTTGAAAGTCCCTAAAGTCTTACTGTCTACCACACATCTTGGTCGCTTATTCCAAGTGTTTATCATTGTTTGTGTAAAGAAAAACTTCCTCATGTTTGTGTGAAATTTACCCTTAAGACATTTCCAACTGTGTCCCCGTGTTCTTGATGAACTCATTTCAAAGTCACCGTCTCGATCCACTGGACTAATTCCATTCATAATTTTAAACACTTCAGTCAGGTCTCCTCTTAATCTTCTTTTTCTTAAACTGTAAAGGCTCAGCTCTTTTAATCTTTCCTCATAATTCAACCCCTGTAGACCTGGAATCAGACTAGTCGCTCTTCCTTGGACCTTTTCCAGTGCTGTTATGTCCTTTTTGTAGCCTGGAGACCAAACTGCACCCAGTACTCCAGATGAGGTCTCACCAGTGTGTTATAAAGGTTGAGCAAAACCTCCTGTGACTTGTACTCCACACATCAAGGCGCTATATAACCTGACATTCTGTAAGCCTTCTTAATGGCTTCTGAACACTGTCGGGACGTTGATAGCTTAGAGTCCACTATGACTCCTAAATCCTTCTCATAAGGTGGACTCTCGATTTTCCGACCACCCATTGTGTATTCAAACCTAATACTTTTACTTCCTATGTGTAATTCTTTACATTTACTGACATTAAATTTCATCTGCCACAAATCTGCCCAATTCTGTCTGCTATCCAAGTCCTTCTGTAATGATATAACGGATTCCAAATTATCTGCTAATCCACCTATCTTGGTATCATCTGCTTAACTTAACCAGCTTGTTACTTATATTCCTATCTAAATCATTTATATGTATTAAAAATAGAAGCGGCCCCAGCACTGCCCCCTGCTGGTCACCACTCTTAACATCGGCCAGTTCTGATGAGGTTCCTCACACCATCACCCTCTGCTTCCTGTGTCTGAGCCAATTCTGCACCCATCTACAAACATCACCCTGAACTCCCACTTCTTTTAATTTGATGCCCAACCTCTCATGTGGCACCTCATCAAATGCTTTCTGAAAGTCCAGATAAATAATATCATAAGCTCCACTTTGATCGTATGCTTTTGTTGCCTCCTCATAGAATTCCAACATGTTAGTAAAACACAACCTCCCTCTTCTGACCCCACGCTGACTGTTCAGAATAACTCCTGTCCTTGTCATGTGTTGCTCAATCTTATCCTTAATAATTCCTTCCATTAATTTTCCTGTGATGCGTGTTAAGCTTACTGGCCAATAGTTGCTTGGATCTGCCCTGTCACCCTTTATATACACTCACCTAAAGGATTATTAGGACCACCACACTAATACGGTGTTTGACCCCCTTTCGCCTTCAGAACTGCCTTAATTCTACGTGGCGTTGATTCAACAAGGTGCTGAAAGCATTCTTTAGAAATGTTGGCCTATATTGATAGGATAGTATCTTGCAGTTGATGGAGATTTATGGGATGCACATCCAGGGCACGAAGCTCCCGTTCCACCACATCCCAAAGATGCTCTATTGGGTTGAGATCTGGTGACTGTGGGGGCCATTTTAGTACAGTGAACTCATTGTCATGTTCAAGAAACCAATTTGAAATGATTCGAGCTTTGTGACATGGTGCATTATCCTGCTGAGAAGTAGCCATCAGAGGATGGGTACATGGTGGTCATGAAGGGATGGACATGGTCAGAAACAATGCTCAGGTAGCCCGTGGCATTTAATCGATGCCCAATTGGCACTAAGGGGCCTAAAGTGTGCCAAGAAAACATCCCCCACACCATTACACCACCACCACCAGCCTGCACAGTGGTAACAAGGCATGATGGATCCATGTTCTCATTCTGTTTACGCCAAATTCTGACTCTACCATTTGAATGTCTCAACAGAAATCGAGACTCATCAGACCAGGCGACATTTTTCCAGTCTTCAACTGTCCAATTTTGGTGAGCTCGTGCAAATTGTAGCCTCTCTTTCCTATTTGTAGTGGAGATGAGTGGTACCCGGTGGGGTCTTCTGCTGTTGTAGCCCATCCGCCTCAAGGTTGTGCGTGTTGTGGCTTCACAAATGCTTTGCTGCATACCTCGGTTGTAATGAGTGGTTATTTCAGTCAAAGTTGCTCTTCTATCCGCTTGAATCAGTCGGCCCATTCATTCTCCTCTGACCTCTAGCATCAACAAGGCATTTTCGCCCACAGGACTGCCGCATACTGGATGTTTTTTCCCTTTTCACACCATTCTTTGTAAACCCTAGAAATGGTTGTGCGTGAAAACCCCAGTAACTGAGCAGACTGTGAAATACTCAGACCGGCCCGTCTGGCACCAACAACCATGCCACGCTCCAAATTGCTTAAATCACCTTTCTTTGCCATTCTGACATTCAGTTTGGAGTTCAGGAGATTATCTTGACCAGGACCACAGCCCTAAATGCATTGAAGCAACTGCCATGTGATTGGTTGATTAGATAATTGAATTAATGAGAAATTGAACAGGTGTTCCTAATAATCCTTTAGGTTAGTGTATAATGGGATAATATTTGCTATTTTCCAGTCTTTCGGAATCTCTCTAGTGCTCAGTGAATGTAAAATTATTATTTTATGTAATATTATTAGTATATTTTAAGGTTTGCTTTGTCCATTGTCCAACCCGCTATATCCTAACTCCAGGGTCACGGGGGTCTGCTGGAGCCAATCCCAGCTTTGAAGATCATGGATTGTTTTTTTTTTTTTTGTCCTGACCTGCGAGGCGACTATACATGTGAGCCTTTCTAAAATCAATTGAAGTTGGCACAGGTGGTCGCCAATCAAGTTACTAAACACGTCACAAGGAAGCAGCTGACCACCGTTTTTGGAGTGGAATAAGCAAAGGGTCGGAAGTCTGCGTTATTACATGTACATCGATAGGCAAAACAAATAGCACATTTACCCGTTTAAAATGAAATCTACAACACAACAAAGTGTGCGGATCGTGAAGGGGTTAAATACAATCTGAATCCACTGTATACAGTGAGGTCCTTACATATTTGGACAGAGACAACTTTTTTTTGTCATTTTGGTTCTGTACATTAATTACCACAATGAATTTTAAATGAAACAACTCAGATATGCAGTTGAAGTGCAGACTTTCAGCTTTAATTCAGTGAGTTGAACAAAACGATTGCATAAAAATGTGAGGCAACTAAAGTATTTTTTGACCACAATCCCTTCCTTTCAGGGGTCCAAAAGTAATTGGACAATTGACTCCAAGGCTATTTCATGGCAGGTGTGTTCAAGTCCGTCGTTATGTCTTATCAGTTAAGCAGATAAAAGGTCTGGAGTTGATTTGAGGTGTGCTGCTTGCATGTTGAAGATTTTGGTGTGAACAGACAACATGCGGTCAAAGGAGCTCTCCATGCAGGTGACAGAAGCCATCCTTAAGCTGCGAAAACAGAAAAACCCATCCAAGAAATTGCTACAATATTACGAGTGGCAAAATCTACAGTTTGGTACATCGTGAGAAAGAAAGCAAGCACTGGTGAACTCAGACCTGGACGTCCACGGAAGACAACAGTGGTGGATGATCGCAGAATCATTTCCATGGTGAAGAGAAACCCGTTCACAACAACCAACCGAGTGAACAACACTCTTCAGGGCTTGGTAGGCGTATCGATATCCAAGTCTACCATAAAGAGAAGACTGCATGAAAGGAAATCCAGAGGGTGCACTGCAAGGTATAAGCCTCAAGAATAGAAAGGCTGGATTGGACTTTGCTAAAGAACATCTAAAAAAGCCAGCACAGTTCTGGAAAAACATTCTTTGGACAGATGAAACCAAGATCAACCTCTACCAGAATGATGGCAAGAAAAAGTATGGAGAAGGCGTGGAACAGCTCATTATCCAAAGCATAGCACATCATCTGTAAAACACGGTGGAGGCAGGCAGTGTGATGGCTTGGGCGTGCATGGCTGACAGTGGCACAGGGACACTCATGTTTACTGATGATGTGACACAGGACAGAAGCAGCAGAATGAATTCTGAGGTGTTGAGAGACATACTGTCTGCTCAAATCCAGCTAAATGCGTCAAATTGATTGGGCGCGCTTCATGATACAGATGGACAATGACCCAAAACATACAGCCAAAGCAACCCAGGAGTTTATTAAAGCAAAGAAGTGGAAAATTCTTGAATGGCCAAGTCAGTCACCTGATCTTAACCCAAATGAGCGTGCATTTCACTTGTTGAAGACTAAACTTCGCACAGAAAGGCCAACAAACGAACAGCAACTGAAAGTAAAGCCGCTGCAGTAAAGGCCTGGCAGAGCATTAAAAAGGAGGAAACCCAGCGTCTGGTGATGTCCACGAGTTCAAGACTTCAGGCTGGCATTGCCAGCAAAGGGTTTTCAACCAAGTATTAGAAATGAACATTTGATTTCCAGTTATTTAATTTGTCCAATTACTTTTAAGCCCCTGAAATGAGGGGATTGCGTTAAAAGATACTTTAGTTGCCTCACATTTTTATGCCATCGTTTTGTTCAACCCACTGAATTAAAGCTGAAAGTCTGCACTTCAGCTGCATCTGAGTTGTTTCATTTAAAATTCATTGTGGTAATTAATGTACAGAACCGGAATTAGAAAAAAGTTGTCACTGTCCAAATATGTATGGACCTAACTGTACATTTTATTACTCTCTCCATTTTATACTAATTCGAATTTTGGCCAACGTGCGTTGGTTAACGCGGCTGAATGAGCAGCAGAGTTCTCGGCTCAGGACTCCCTCTGTCTCGGCTTTCCTATCCCATCATTCAAGTTAACAAGCGTAGCGGCAGCCATGGAAAGAAGGCTGTGACAACAGACCGGTGGGGCATAGCGCTTATGGCTGCAAGCTGAAAAGAAGGATGACCAAAAAAAAAAAAAAACGAAAAAACGATAACTCTTAGACATTGTGCTCAGAAAAGATGACATGGAAAAAGCAAAAGTTTGGGGTACCAGATGGTCACCCCGTTTAAAGAAAATTGGGGGGGGGAGACAAAGAATAACACATTTGAGGGTGCAAGTCACTCGGCATCAACCGAGACGACAAAAAAGAAAGGCGAGGGATCGATCCTTCCACCTTAAGGGGCGGTGTTGGCACGTGTGTGTGCGCGCACAGATCGGGTAGTGACCTGCAGTCCTCAAATGAACGTCGGGAGACTAACCTGAAAGGGGCGGGGCTTTGTGGCGGGAGGTACATGAGTCATATGGAGTTATGTTACTGCCAATAGTTCACTTACGAGTTCCACTGATCTTGTAAGTGCGAGTTATAATTTGAGCGTTGAGTGATGCAGTGGGCAAGTGTTTTGTGGTTGTGGTGTAGCAGCTCCGCAGCTTCAAAAGAATGGCCAGTTTTAAATAATCTAGACAGGAGTGTCAGTCTCGGTGGGCACGATCGCAGTTAATGAGGTAACTGGGGCAAGTCGCACCTGCCCATGAGGGTGCAATCAGTCTCAGTTGCTTCATCAGCTTCCTGTGGTGCGTGATTAAGACGCTGCGCTCAAAGAGCCGTATAAGTATGGGTGGGCACGGGGGAAAGGGGATCGAGGGGGCAAAGAAAGAGAACAGATGTAGAAAGATGACAGAAGTGTAGTGTCTGGTGGATGATTTGACCACCAAGAGGGAGGAAAGGCAGTACGAGCTGAGGACCCACAAAGGAGTGTACGCTGTGACGCTATAGGGGCTGGTTCGCTCCACTGAATTATGGTATGGAGTGGGGAGAGCATGGAAGAGGACTTCCCTAAGTATCCGAGGTACGACTGCGGGTGCGTGAAGGAAGATGGGAGGACAGTCGACACCAGACAGTCTGGCTGAGTGGTTTGGAGGCAGCCAAGATTAGAGTCGGGTGGATGAAGTTCGTGGCTGCTGAGTCTCCACTAGCTGCATGAGTGATGGCCGAGCCGGGGAGACAAAGATAGAGGTGGGCTGAGATCAGGAGGAACCAGTGACTACATTTTAACCTCTGGTTTAATTGGATTTATTTTACAGTTTATTTTTTTTTTTTTGATTTTATTGATTTGGTATGAGTTGAGGTCTCGGACTTTGTCCAGGCCATTTAAACACTGCAATTCTTTTCTTTATCAGCTATTCTGCTGTAGATTTGCTGCTGTGCTTGGGATCATTGTCATGTTGCATGACCCAATGTTGGCCAAGTTTTAGCTGTCGGAGAGATAGCTGGCCCATTTGACTCCAGAATACTTTGGTATAGAGTGGAGCTGACGGTCGACTCAATGACTACAAGGTGCCCAAGTCGTGCGGCTGCAAAACAATCGTAAATCATCAGCCCTCCACCACCGTGCTCGACAGTTGGTCTGAGGTGTTCGGTTTTTACCAAGCATCTCTACTTTGGTCTCGTCTGTCCAAAGGACATTGCTCCAGACATCTTATGGTTTGTTCAGATGCAACTTTGCAAACCTAAGCCATGTTGCCATGTTCTTTTTAGAGAGAAGCAGTTTTACCCTGGCAACCCTTCCAAACGAGCCATCCTTGTTGAATCTTTTTCGAATTGTACTGCCATGAACTTTAACATTTCACATGCTGAGGCCCAGTAGAGTTTTCCATTTGTGAGTAATATTTCTAACTGTAGAATGATGGACTTTAAACTGTTTGGAAATGGCCGTATAACCTTTCCCAAACTGATGGGCAGTGACAATTGCTTCTCTGAGATCACCATGGATGGCTTTCCACCTTGGTGTTGTGTTAACACAGACTTGAACGCTCCTGACCAGCAAAGCGCCAAAATGTCTGCTTTTACCGAGGTGGTCACAGCTGCTGATGATCAATAATTCAAATGCATTTGATTAGCGGCACCTGGCTGCTACTTACAATAAATACCCGCTTAACTCCTATGGAAGCTGTAAGGGTGAACTTCATTTTTCACACACTGCTTCTACATTTTGGCTGTTTTTTAATAATGTAACATGGTGTAATATATCATGTTGTTATCTGAGCTTGCATTTACCAAATTTTAGGACCTGCTAAGGACCAGATGATTTTTTTTATGTTGTTATGTAAAACCTTAGAATTGAAAGAGGGTGCACTTTCTTTTTCACATGACTGCATGCATTGTACATTCACGGGTTGGCAGCTCTAAAGCACACAGAGTCCGCCCTTGTTCGATTCTATCGGAGAGAGTCACCCACTAGTCACAGTGAATCAATCGCTGGGTATGTGAAGACTACATGACTGGTCTTCGTTGGAGTGGGAAGTGACGGTCACAAACTCACTAAGACTATGTATTTGAGGATGACAGGAAATCTCTGGAAATGTTGCGTAATGTGACAGCCTTTAGGAGACCCTTAAATGATGTACATTCCTTTATTCTGTATTGGCTGGCATTTTGGAGAATGTGCATTGCCACACCCACCACATGCCAAACCACTTGGATTGGTACCCGAGTACAGCGGGTGACCCCTCAGCACCACACCAGAACAGCTGGTTTGTTAACTAACTTCTTACTGGGCCAGGCCATGTTCGAACCCATCATTATAATGTGTTTTTTTTTTTTTAAGTTTCCTACCTTGTAACACCAAATTAATTGAATATTAAATATTTAAACATTTTCATCCTTTATTACAGTGCTGTATGTGCATATAGATGTACAAAAATAAAGTGCATTCAGAGCCCTTCACTTTTTCCATATTTTGTTACACTGCACCCTTGTACTAACATCATTTAAAATGATTCTCTTCCCCTCATCAACCAACATTCGATAATCCCGAATGACAAAATTAAAACAAGATTTTAGAAATAATGACACTTCACCTTGATGCACGTATTCAGACCCTTTCTGTTGACAGTTCTCTTGATCATCATTGAGATGCTCCTACACCTTGTTGGGAGTCTACCTGTGGTCAATTCAACTGATTGGACTGATTATGAAAGGCACACACTTGTCTAATAGAAGGTCTCACTAGCAAGCAAAAAACCAAACCATGAAGTTGAAAGAATTGCCTGTAGAGCTCAGAGACAGGATTGTGTCAAGGCACATATCTGGGAAAGGCTGTAAAAAATTTATTTCATAAACAGAAGGCGCTTGAAACAACCATGGCACTTCCCAGAGCTGGACACTGGCCAAACTGAGCAATCGTGGGTAAAGAACCTTGGTAAGAGAGGGGGATCAGGAACTTAACGGTCAATCTGAGTGAGCCCTAGAAAACCTATGTGGTGTGGAGAGAGCAGAAACTTGGAACGATGGCTGTCCTTCCGGAACACTCCAGTTATCTGGGCTTTTTAATAAACTGGCCATACAAAAGCCTCCCCTCAGTAAAAGATGCATGGAGCCCGACTAGGAGTTTGCAAAAAAAAAAAGCAGCACCTAAGCGACTCTCAAATTGTTAGAAACAAGATTCTCTGGTCTGATGAAGTCAAGATTAGCATCATGTCTTGAGGAAACCAGGTACCGCTCATCACTTGTGCATTACCATCGAAGTGGTGAAGCAGGGACTGTGAGACTAGTCATGGTTGAGGGAAAGCTGAACTGAGCAAAGCACAGCGATATCCTTAATTAAAACCTACTCCAGAGTGTTTCAGGCCTCAGACTGGGCTAAAGATCTACCTTCCAACAGGACAACACAGGAAATGTCCTTGAGTAGCTTGGCCACAACCTGGACTTGGACCCCGTTGAACATCTCTGGAGAGACCTGAAAATAGCTGTCCACTGACGCAGCACCCCAGGCTGGAATCGCTGGCTGATGAGGGGGAAAAAATAAATTAAAATGATTTTAGCACAAGGATGCAGCATAAAAAAACATGAAAAAAGTGAATGGGGTCTGAATACTTTCTAAAGCCACTGTACATATGGGTTGGCACAGTGGGCACCCACAATGGTCTAAGTGCCCTGTTCAGGGCTATTTTCTGCATTGAATGTTGTCTCAATACACATATACACTCACACACGTACATATAAATATATACATTATACATATCCACATACAAAACTTTATTCTGATGCCACTCTTGTACTGCAAATATTATATTTCAATAACAAATTAGCTCACAATAGCAGAAAAAAGACAAACAGAAACACAAACATCATTCAGTATAATTAGACTCTGACCAAAAAAACTGATATATTATATTGCAAAATCTTTCTCTTCTTTACCAAAATGCTTCTGCTACAATAAATGCTTAGCATACATATAAAAAAAGATACCCATTGTACTGGAAATGCCAAAAAAAATAAAGGACTAGCAAATATGGTAAAGCACATATAATATAAAACAACTAGCATTTAAAAACATGTCCCCATAAAACTCAAGTTACATATGTAAATTATTTTCTTTAAGTATTTTTAATCATGATTAGGCTGCTCTGCATAGACAATATACCATTTGTAATACTCCATGAAAAGCAACCTGATAGGGTTTAGCATTTTCTTGAAATTATACTCTGTATCAAACAGTAACTATTAACAATTGAAATGCTGAACATAAATACTCAACACTGAACTGCAATAATGTACTTCACTGGACAGAAGGCTTTTTTGGAGGATTTTTTGTCTCTGTCCCATTTTAAAGTTTCCAGAATATTATACAAGGAGCCAAATGAACAACAAAATGGAAAGACTGCATGGCTGAATCGGTTTACAACCAGTATTTAATGTTCTATAGTCAACATAAGCATGATTACAATGTGTTTCTTGGTTAAATTTTAAAACTATATATAATTTCTCATTGGATCCAGTTTTACATTTTATACATTATTGCCTTTACTGAAAATGATCAGGTAGTTATTAAGAATAAAGTGTAGCTGCTTTACAACTTGTATGTACAGATAACAGAAAGTATACAAATTAAAATACAATACATATTTACAGGCAACACCGAGTCCACTATCTTTACCTTAAACCAATGGAATGTGTAACTAAAAAGAAAAGAAACTCCTTGTCGTCTCTGATTGTCAAAGGTGATTTGAAATTGAATACCTTAATCCATGCCAATTCACTCCATATTTACAATATAAAAACTATGCAGAAAACAGCACATAAACATTCTGACTGGATTATCATTTATATACAAGTGTTAAAAGCTGGGAAGACGGCCATACAAATATTAACATACCAAATTATAGCAAAAAAATGTGCATTAAAAATAAGGACAAAAGCAAAACATGAGGAAATTTAGATATCGCAGAATGTACTTTAACTCTGCACCTAACCTGCTGTCCATGCCAATATTTATGACTCGTGGCAACTTGTATGCTGAATCCTCTCAGTTATATAGATATGTATTTTATATTTACAATCAATATATTAAATATCAAATTATTTAACTTCGGAAGAGCATAAATTGCAAAAGCTTTACTTAAATGCTGCCTTCTCAAGTAATGCCCTTTCTGTTCAAGGAAATAATTATTATTTTTTTTTTTTTTTAAATATAATGGTATGTAAGTTATGTACTTAAACAAATGCTGGTGGTGTTGTAAATGTTAATTTTCCTCCTTTATGTTGATCTATTTCAGGAAGTCATTCATTTAGAGTAGGTTGTGTAGGGATCCCTCAGCGTGCAACTGTAAAGAGAAAGTTAATTATTTCCATGCTGAAAAGGAAAGAAGGTAAAATACACAACATCTTTGCTATGTCTGGCACACTTGATGAAGGCTATATAGCTGAAACGTTGCGTCTTTTACCTTCTTTCCTTTTCTGAGTGGAAGTAACCTTTTAACTTTTTTCATATATTGTAACATGTTCTAGGGCGTCTTATTGCATGGGCATTTGATACCTGTCGCAGCATTCACACACTCTGAAGTTACAGACGTCAAAATGTAAAATTTTTATCTCTAACGTTATACAACCACTGATAGAAATTCAGAGTTAAAAGTGCTTTCATTTTTCATGAACATATTTTTTTAATTCATTTATTGTGGTTAAATCTTTACTAAAGCATTGCAACATTCTAAATTTAATATCCTATGAATAAGGGACAAATAAGTAGGCAACAACAGGCTGCCAACACTGAAAGTGCTATTTGTTCTTTATTTTATAAAATAATGTTTGTTCCTTACAGTAAAACAGGATAGTTCATTAAGAGATATAAAAAGGCACTGATGAGAGATGAGGAGTCAGAAACATGCAAAGTACACACACAAGGAAATAAAATGCACTGTCAAATTAAGTGTACTTAGGACGTGTTTAACTTACAAGTTCTACAAGCAAGAATAATTTGTGGATAAAATTATAAAAGTCATAAAATAGAAAGGTAGATTTCGATAACTTATTAAATAAGTACAAAAAACAATTTTGCCACTGAAGCTTTAAGGTATATAAAGCTTAAAAACAACAGTTCTCACCATTTGCCCAAAAACTGTAAATGTAAAACAGATGTAAGCTATACGTGGCAGAAAGATCTGACATGTCAGTCAATTGTCGATCAAATTATTAATACTATGGCAAATCAAAGAACTGGCTGTGAACAGGAAGAGGCTGCAGGGCCATGATGCATACGCAAAAAATATTTGGAAAACCATTTTTCAGTACAATAGTTGCTACAAGTGGGTTTAAAAAAATATAGTAGCATGGGGGTCTGTCTGCAAGCGGTGCTTGAAAGTTTCTGAATACTAAGAAAATTTAATCAGGCAAGTGGTTTGTTGAAGGTGTGTGAAGACTCCGTTTAAACAAGAATGACTACAGGAGATATTCCCCATTTCAAGATTAAAACCTGTTTGGATATTTTTAAATGCTGAAAATGAAAATGTTTATTATCAAGACCGATTAAAAATGTAGGAACTGGTATCGGAAAAGTCAAGCCATAGGCAGCTTGTGATGTAATTTATTGAAAACTCAAGGAGAGTCGGTAAAAAAATCATTTTAATATAATCAAGAAAATATTCACTTATATTTGAATATGCATGGCAACCAGTCTGAGCAAATACATGTAAGTCCATATAGTTTGATTTTCCTATAGGATAAACAATCCTATATACAGCACATTTTTAAACAAACTCGTGGACTATGCATGGAGATCTTTGAAATATTTGTTTTTAAGTTTCTGCTTTATTTGGATACTGTTAACTACTTGTTTACCCATATTGTACATTATAAAAAATAAATATATAAATAGAAGTGGTAAAACAATTAGCAGTGCGCATGGTGATATTAGTTGTTTTCATTTTTCTTGCTAAGTAAAATAACTGTACACATTTCATTCATTTTGATTAATTCCCCAGCACTACAAATTATCCAATGGGTAATTCAATCAAGGGATATGAATGCTGCTCAACCACATTGTCAGAATGGAAAAGATCACAATGTGCGTATAAAATGCACTGCTTCCTGCAACTTTAACTGTTACTGCACATATTCTGCTTGTGAATCTTGTACAGATTTAGGTTTCAGTTTTTTTAATACAAAATTTTAAACAAATTCAAAGACTGATACCTTTAACATTACTCATAAAACATCAATTATATTTCAGAATAAAACTCCCACTACTAAGTAACAATACCTTCCCTTTTTCATGGATTATCAAAACTTTCAAATTGCATACTCAATTTTCACTAACAAAATAATAAAGTGGTCAATTAAGTGCAAAGAAAGGATACTACATCTCAGTTTGCTCATTATATGGCAAACAACAAAAAAAGTTTTGCTCTAAAAAGAGTTTTCTTTAATTAAAACGTTACCCTTCACGATGAAGAATGCTTCAAAATAACAGTCAAAAATTAATTACTGCTAATAAAATATCTGACTCTCCCGGATGGACCATAATCAACATTTTAAAATCTGCCATCTACTAACCACCCCCAAAGAATGTGTTTGTAGTTCTTAAAGAACTAAGCACAAAGAAAAAAAAAACGTACAACAAGCCTGCACTGAAAGTATACTGTCACTTTTATCAGTTTTTTATTCTTCCCTTTTATGACATTTTTTTCTCAATTTTCATACAGGACATGCATATTTATGCATATTATGTCTAAGTACATCCAATTAGCAGTTACAGAGAACAGGTATTATTTAAAAAAAAGAAAAAATCTGGATTGCACATTGTCACCCTGAGCTAACTCTACTGCCTCAAAGCTGTTCAATAGGAAGTTTGAATGTGGCCTGGTTTTAATCTGTACAAGTCTGTGTTCTCCATGCATACATAACTTTACTTCTGTTCAAGTTGGCTTTCCAAACAGAAAACCCAGTATGGTGACAGAAGATGTTAAAACACAATGATATATGATTTAGGATACGGTCCTACATCCTGACTGTCGGGTAAAACATCCAATGGAAAGAGGACTTACAGGCAGCTTGTTCAAAACTTGCTTATATTGTTCTAATGTAGTATTTTACAGATTCATTTATAGGTTAACTCATTTCTGTTATGGAAATAAATATCTCTTTACACACCTTGCTACAAATAGAAGCACACAGATTTACAAATAAAAGTAAATTAAACCCAGAGGTATGTTTTATGTATACTTTCTTTCTAAAGCTCCAGATATATTATTCGATTTATCAAATGACCTTTTACTCATGATTTTAAAACTGTTTTTATGCAGTCCCCTGAACATCTTACTTAACTGAATTAAGCAGTTATTTAAAACATTGTGAGGTTATTATTTATATCTTAATGAAAGTTTCACTGCAATATCATTATATATTTTTTTAAAACTATATAGAAACATGGCAGACACATGAGCTACATCAACAAAATGTAAAGTTTTATGTTCAATTTTAAAATTAACCTAGATTTTGTTTCAACATTAAGCAGCACAAATGCTAAAAGCCTACACGTATTACTGTCATTAATATTCAGTTTTAAACAATTATTAAGCCTAATTCAGCACGTTAGGAGATAATTTGCTGGAATACCATGTGTTTATTTTATTAGGGTTACACATTACAGGAAGAATTTAACCTAAAAGAACCTCATATGAATAGCTATTTAGAATAGTTTTGAATGGAAGAATTTCTAATCTCTTTATCTTTTGAACTTTATGGAATGGACGACAGATTTATGAAGAAAATATTGTTGATAAATATACTATATAATTATAATAATTACTTGAGTGGGAGTTGAATCTTTTTCTTTTATTTTGTTTTCTCCTTAGTAATTATAATTTTTCCATTGTTCTCTCTGGTATATTATTATACAGTTGATTATGTATCATGTCATTCTAATGTTATGGTTTTCAAAATAAAATATTAAAAATAATAACCATAACAACAGTCAATTTAATAATACAATTAATCACATGCCTGGGAATAAAATTACTTTTAAAAAATAAATTATGTTATTTATATATTATTAATTTGAATGTATTTATCAGACAAACAATATGAAACAAATAAGCAAAAATATGAGACTCAGAATGATTTCATAATCTAGGCAAATAACACAGGAACAGTTTGGAGAACATACAGGTGTAGCACAACAAATCAGATATCAGTGATGTGTGCATGCACTGTCTATAATGTTAACATACATGAAATTTATGTGGAGAATTTTTACAAAAGTTGTATTGTGTTTTTTCCTTTGTACCTGCATGATAAACAGTACACTGCGGAAAATATAAAATATTTCATAAGCCAGTCTTGGAGTCTCATTTAGTGACAGTGATTTTTGGTCTCTAAAACAGTAACATAAAAGCAGACCTATAGCTTTCCAAGTCCCCAAACACACACATAATATGACAAATATTCTGTTCCTTATTGTAAATAAAAGTATAGAAATCAAAAATGTATTTGTAGGTGACGTGTTTAAATTAATTTTGTATATAAGCCATATAAAACATCTCACTGGGTGTTGCCCTAAAATTCTAGTTTTTATGCCTGTTATAATTTTTCAAAGCAGCTTTACGTATTAGTGCCCAGGACTGGAATGAGGGGGTTCAGACAATGAATAGATTAAGTGTATGGTCTTTAGAGGTCACTCACGACACACCATACTTTGATATTTCCAAAAATAACTAAATTTAGCAAAATCCTGATTAAAACTGAATTCAAAGTTTGAGAAAGTTTCAATCACTGGTAGGAAAACGCCACAAGAAAATCAACACACCGACAAACAGACAACTTATTGAAAAGGTTTCACCACTGATATAAATAAGTATAAACAGTAATTGGCCAAGGAAACAGTTAAAAGCGAATGAAGAAGGCAAATACTGCAACCATATCTCCATAAGTAATTTTGTGTATTAAAAAAAAAAAAAAAATTCAAGGTTATTCAACCCTGCAGTAAACAAATTTTAAAGAAAGGCATGCCAGAACACAAAGTATGAGATGAAGTTATAAGTATCTCTAGTCCCTGAAATTGGGTACAGTATAGGCTGAAATATTAAGATTAAAGTAAGAATTCCACATATCAACGTTCACTTTGCTTATCAATGAAAATCAGCATTCACCAATAAATTTCAGTAAGATCTATCACCTAAAACGCATCCCAAGCATCTAGAAATGGTGACTGTAAAGTGCCTTTATAATTTAGAAAAACATTTTCTAGCCAAATGTTTGACTGCTGGTGGTATCTGGTGAAGAAGTCATTTGTATTCGGCTTTCAGTTACATTAACCAGAGGGAATTCAGAGAAATCATTGTTTGCTGTATGATTGCGCAAGTTCACTTGTCCATTTGTGGCACTGAACTGGGCTGAAATAGTAGGTCTTGAACTCTGAAACTGAGGTCTGAAGCTCTGTTCAAATGTACCTATCTGAAAGGCCTGATGGATCTGTTGAGTGTCAGCCTTTTTTGAGGCAGTCACATGCTCTAAAAAATCTTCTGTAGGAGTAACAGCAGAATGATTGGCTTCATCCCCTGAAAATGAAAATGAGTGCTGGGATTCCCCAACCAAAAGTCCAAAATGTGACTTCTCTGAAGTGGACCTTAATGGAGAATTCATTCCAGAACGAAAGGCGGATCGGTTAGACAAAGTATACTGCTTATCTAATGTAGAAAACAAAGGCTGGCTTGCAAGGGCCGGGTTCTCAGAAACAAAAATAAGGCTCTGGCTATTTAAATAGGCATCATTCTGGCTAGTTCTGTCCAAGGCTTGCTGCAGAAATTTGGAATATTCCTGAAGCATGCTGGCTTTTTCTGTTGAAGGTGCTTGGGACGTCGTAAGTACGGTCTCAGCTTGTGTAACTTCAGGAACATCAGTAGAGTTAATTGATATACTGGAAGTCACTTCTGTATCTGCCACACTGAAAGATATTTCATGCTGTCCATTTGCTTTGTTTGAATAGTGATCTAAAAGTGTCTGAAGGACCTCATCCGGAATCACATTCTTGTCATGGCTTGATTTAATTTCAACATTTAATGTCTGTGTATCCAAAATTGAGGCAGCAGAACTATCATCAATGACACTGGCAACAGCTGCTTGAGTGACAGAGGGCTGAGAAGCAATTGTTCCCACATTAAGAGCATAATCCCTACTGGTATTAGTGGCTGCCTGCAAGTACCTCTTTTTTTTTAAAAACTGCATGGCATCATCATAATTGGTACTACTTGCCACAGGCTTACTTGGACCCTCTTGTAGGGCATCTACCTGATCCATGTCACTAGTGGTCTCTGAGTCAAGAAGTCCTTGTTTGTCCACAAGGTCAAAAGAATATTTTGAAACTTTACCTTCATCAAAAGAAGATAGAGGTGAAAGGCTTTGACTGTGCTCCAAAGACTGCTTGGGATTTCTTTTGTTGGTTACCTTTTTTAGGACCAGTTTTGGAGGATGTATGTCCTCAGAAGATGATTCACCTAGCTGTCCTCCAGTAACCGAAGAATGCGGCAACTCAACTGAATACTCTGCCACCATATACTCATCTTTGACTTTGGAGGCAATTGCATACAAAGGCAGATAGTCATTCTTTAAATTTTTCGGATCTTGTTTTCCTTCACTGCCTTCTTTACTGGAAAGGGCTGTGTGAGTTCTTTGCTTTTCTCCAGTTTTCTGCCTTTTTTTCTTTGGCTGGGAGGATTCTTTCTGAGATTGTGAGAAGCTTGGATCATCTTCAGGTCCCAATAATCCCGTTTTAGCTTTATTGGATTTTCTATCCCTGTTTTCATGACACATGCGTTTGTGCTTTAGTACTCGATCAGTCCTTGAAAAATACTGAAAAAAGAAATTAAGAAATGTACATAAATTACATACATAGGATATAATAATTTAAAGACTACTCATTTGACAAAAAACCTGTATATTATTTTCTAAGTACCATCATAGTACATCTCACAAACAAGGAACAGAAAAGAAAGCAGTTTAATTTTCAATATAGCAATAACAACCAATATTTATCATTTGTACCAGAGTATTTTAATCATTATAATTGAAATAAGGTCCTGAACAACGTTTGTGAAATTTGTGCATATATTAAGTATGAAGAACAGAAAATATAAACTTTCAAATAATATCCTTCAATACACAAGATTTTTGCTTTCTACAATTTCTACTACTGTGTCTTTCACAACCAGAACTCAGGACATTTCTAGGGGATTTGCTTATTCCTAACTACTATAATAACTTAATTTGACAAGTCCACACTATTCATAGATTGTATTTCCAGATAAGAAGAAGGGGATCAATAAAAAAGTGTGCAAATAGTCAGCAATGATTTATGTCACAGCTGTTTGCATTTCTGTCTAACAGAAAATAGACTAGCAAGTAGCTGGGGTCAAGTGCTACATTAATTTTACTGACTTTTTTTTTTTTTAAATAGTAAGACGTACCTTAAATCAAAAGACTTCTTTGGTTTATAAACTATACCATGGATGGTAAAAATGACCATAAAGTGAACAGCAAAGTCATGACAGTTGATAACTGATCAACAATTTCAGATGGAAAAATAGTTGAGAATGTATTCAATTTTCAGATACTTTTCAAAAGAGAGTAATGAGGGAAAAAAAACACATAACTGAGTCATGTGAAATTGCCAGATCCAATGAACCATTATACTCTGAATTAATATTTAAATGTTTAGAACCTGTAACTTAGCCATTATGATCACAGTAGCCCACTTCACATGTGTAGGATCTTTCAAATAAATTTAGAGCTAAGACCAGAAATGACCAAGAACAACAACAAAAAAAAATTCTCCATGCTATAAAAAATAAACCACATTAATTGCTAAATACACAAAAAAAAATCAGAAAAAAATAGACAGCTTTACTGTATGCAAAATTTTAGTTCTCAGAGAAAACAAGATCTGAAACTGCTATACAAATTTACATGTATACATGTGATTTATAAAAATAGCCACCAAACAGAGAATATTTGATAATTTTGAATAGTACAGTAGATGTTAATGTAGTGGTACAACAACAATGGATGCATACCACAAGGCTTCATTTTTTATGTAAACCTTATGATTTAATACTATGACCTAAAAACACAGTATTAGCATACCATAACTTAAAAAGACCGCATATAAACTTTCACTTTGAAAGTAATCAAAAAACTTTGTCTGGGAAAAACGAGACTATATTTAAAAACAAATGACAGCTGCCCTAAACACATGCAACAAAAATATCCTTAAAGATAGATACAAAAAAACAAGAACTTTACTGGCAGCACATAAAATTTATCAGTAAAGAAGACGACACAAAGTATTTAAAGAAAACTTTAAAAAGTAGAATGATAAAACCAAAACCCAAGGCTTAAAATATATAATGTCATAATTCATTGAAAATATTTTTTAACATCAATAATACAAAGCTTAAAGCAAATGAAACAAGCCTTCAGTAGATATTATTGTTTACTTTATCCGTCTCATTAGATAACTGTTGACAGTGAGACAAACATTTGACAGTGTTACTTAAACTCAATGACAAATCACATATACATGAATACTAATGCAAGCAATCCACACAAGATGTAAATTTTAGGTAAAAACTCCTGACATCACGCTTCCCCCACCACTCGGCCCACAGCCTTTGTCTCTGATTAGCGCGAATAAATCACTCGTATAAGCAAACTATGAGATTTAGCATGATGAGAGAAGTGGCAAAAATCAGCCTGAATGTTCAAGCAAATTATAGAAAAAAAAAACTTATTTAAATCTGTTAAGTAGTTCTCTCATGAAAAGCAGACAGACATGCAGACGTTGGATTTTATTTTAAATATATACAGAGCATCCGGAAAGTATTCACAGCACATCACTTTTTCCACTTTTTGTTATGTTACAGCCTTATTCCAAAATGGATTAAATTCATTTTTTTTCCTCAGAATTCTACACACAACACCCCATAATGACAACGTGAAAAAAGTTTACTTGATGTTTTTACAAATTTATTAAAAATAAAAAAAAACTGAGAAAGCACATGTACATTAGTATTCACAGCCTTTGCCATGAAGCTCCAAATTGAGCTCAGGTGCATCCTGTTTCCCCTGATCATCCTTGAGATGTTTCTGCAGCTTCATTGGAGTCCACCTGTGGTCAATTCAGTTGACTGGACATGATTTGGAAAGGCACACACCTGTCTATAGAAGGTCCCACAGTTGACAGTTCATGTCAGAGAACAAACCAAGCATGAAGTCAAAGGAATTGTCTGTAGACCTCCGAGACAGGATTGTCTCAAGGCACAAATCTGGGGAAGGTTACAGAAAAATTTCTGCTGCTTTGAAGGTCCCAATGAGCACAGTGGCCTCCATCATCCGTAAGTGGAAGGATTTCGAAACTACCAGGACTCTTCCTAGAGCTGGCCGGTCATCTAAACTGAGCGATCGGGGGAGAAGGGCCTTAGTCAGGGAGGTGACCAAGAACTCGATGGTCACTCTGTCTAAGTTCCACAGGTCCTCCGTGGAAAGAGGAGAACCTTCCAGAAGGACAACCATCTCTGCAGCAATCCACTAATCAGGCCTGTATGGTAGAGTGGCCAGACGGAAGCCACACTTTAGTAAAAGGCACATGGCAGCCCACCTGGAGTTTGCCAAAAGGCACCTGAAGGACTCTCAGACCACGAGAAACAAAATTCTCTGGTCTGATGAGACAAAGATTGAACTCTTTGGTGTGAATGCCAGGCGTCACGTTTGGAGGAAACCAGGCACCGCTCATCACCAGGCCAATACCATCCCTACAGTGAAGCATGGTGGTGGCAGCATCATGCTGTGGGGATGATTTTCAGCGGCAGGAACTGGGAGACTAGTCAGGATAAAGGGAAAGATGACTGCAGCAATGTACAGAGACATCCTGGATGAAAACCTGCTCCAGAGCGCTCTTGACATCAGACTGGGGCGACGTTTCATCTTTCAGCAGGACAACGACCCTAAGCACACAGCCAAGATATCAAAGGAGTGGCTTCAGGACAACTCTGTGAATGTCCTTGAGTGGCCCAGCCAGAGCCCAGACTTGAATCCGATTGAACATCTCTGGAGAGATCTTAAAATGGCTGTGCACAAACGCTTTCCATCCAACCTGATGGAGCTTGAGAGGTGCTCCAAAAAGGAATGGGCGAAACTGGCAAGTATAGGTGTGCCAAGCTTGTGGCATCATATTCAAAAAGACTTGAGGCTGTAATTGCTGTCAAAGGTGCATCGACAAATTATTGAGCAAAGGCTGTGAATACTTATGTACATGTGATTTCTCAGTTTTTTTAATTTTAATAAATTTGCAAAAACCTCAAGTAAACTTTTTTCACGTTGTCATTATGGGGTGTTGTGTGTAGAATTCTGAGGAAAAAAAATGAATTGAATCAATTTTGGAATAAGGCTGTAACATAACAAAATGTGGAAAAAGTGATGCGCTGTGAATACTTTCTGGATGCACTGTATATATTTAAATTCTGTTTGTTTACAAGTATTTACAGAAGCACAGATTTATACTGAATTTTGCTTTTCATAGTTACCTGATGACAGTATTCACACTGATAAGGCTTTTCTCCACTATGAGTTCTTTTATGCCTCTCCATGTGGTATTTTTGTATGAACCTCATACCACATTCATCACAGCGAAATGGTTTCTCACCTAGAAACAGAAATAAAGAATATGCTTCTTTTGAAGATTTTAATCACAAACAGAGGCCCAATAACTTTCAACAAATAAAAAAACTTATTTAAATTATATATGCACAATAGAATGGGTTAATGTATGAGGACTTACTCAGTATCTACAATATCTAGAAAGGTACTACTTCATGCTAGCAAAATGTTAAAAACACATTTAAATGCATTTTCCCCATGTACTTCAGATAATAAGCAATTGAAATATTGCCAATCTACATCAGATATGAAAAAGGCAAAAACTGGTTTTAAATGGTATCATTAACAGATTGCATGGTGTTAAAAAAATAGTATAAATACATGTGCTAAAAGTTGTAAGCAATTTAGAATAAAGTTGAAACCAAGATAGATGCACAATTTGCTCCTATTTTTGAGTTTAAGCAGGATCACAAATCACATAACTTGGGCATTACATTTATGCACAGATATGAAATGAGGCTGGCTTGCACATGAAGCTCTCCAACCAATGGCTCCAAGTGGCAGTAAAAGACCTGAGAAATCCATTAAACACACCAAAAGAAAAATTCACACTAAAGTAGAGTGTGCATGCAAATTCCAATATTTCAGCTTTTGACATTTGGTTCCTTTTTATTGTACAATATCAGCATGTTTTTCCAATGGTTTATACATTTGTCAGGAAACTTTTTAACCGTGTCCCTTTCAATACCATAACCTGGATAGCACAAGTAAATTATATTTTACTAGTAATGTGTAAGCCATATTTTGATAAGAACCATTTCACAGCAGCAGAGAAGTCATTGACATTCATTCCTGTGTGAGTACACTGAACACACATTAGCTATCAGAGGGTGAAGGGGTAAGAGACTGAAATCCAGTATTCGGAGCCAGAATGGACAAGGCTTTGGCCTACTCCTTTTGAAAGTTGCACAGGGATCTTTTACAATGACAGAGTCAGGATCTTGGGTTATGTTTTTTTTTTTAATAAAACAGTACAGTGTCTCCATCACTGCACTGAGGCTTTGGGATCCACACATAGACTGCAGGGTAAGTGACTCCTGATGGCCTCACCAATACCTCTTCTAGTAGCAACCCAATCTTCTCCTAGATGGTATCCAATTCAAGTACTGGCTAGCCCCAAACATGCTTAGCTTCAGGCGGACTACCTATCCTGAAGTGCAAGTGGTAGGATTGCTGGCCATATCAAGTCATATTGTTGCTTGATGACTAAATACAACATTTTTCAATTATCAACACCACCAGTTTTTCTAAAAACATTTTAATATAAACTGCTCAAAAAATTAAAGGAACACTTTGAAAACACATCAGATCTCAATGGGAAAAAGAAATCCTCCTGGATATCTATACTGATATAGACTGGGTAATATGTTAGGAACGAAAGGATGCCACATCGTTTGATGGAAATGAAAATGATCAACCTACAGAGCCCTGAATTCAAAGACGCCCCAAAAATCAGAGTGAAAAAATTATGTGGCAGGCTAGTCCATTTTGCCAAAATTTAATTGCAGCAACTCAAAATTGTACGCAGCACTTTGTATGGCCCCTGTGTTCTTGTATACATGCCTGACAACATCGGTGCATGCTTCTAATGAGATGACAGATGGTGTTGTGGGGGATCTCCTCCCAGATCTGGACCAGGGCATCACTGAGCTCCTGGACAGTCTGAGGTGCAACCTGGTGGCATTGGATGGACCAAAACATAATGTCCCAGAGGTGTTCTATTGGATTTAGGTCAGGAAAGTGTGGTGGCCAGTCAATGGTATCAATTCCTTCATCCTCCAGGAACTGCCTGCATACTCTCACCACATGAGGCCAGGAATTGTCGTGCACCAGGAGCCACTGTACCAGCATAGGGTCTGACAATGGGTCCAAGGATTTCATCCTGATACCTAATGGCAGCCAAGGTGCCTTTGTCAAGCCTGTAGCGGTCTGTGTGACCCTCCATGGATATGCCTCCCCAGACAATCATTAACCCACCACCAAACTGCTCATGCTGAATGATGTTACAGGCAGCATAATGTTCTCCATGGCTTCTCCAGACCCTTTCACTTCTGTCACGTGCTCAGGGTGAACCTGCTCTCATCTGTAAAAAGCACAGGGCACCAGTGGTGCATCTGCCAATTCTGGTATTCTATGGCGAATGCCAATCGAGCTGCATGCTGCTGGGCAGTGAGCTCAGGGCCCATTAGAGGACATGGGGCCCTTGGGTCACCCTCATGAAGTCTTTCTGGTTGTTTGGTCAGAGACATTCACACCAGTGGCCTGCTGGAGGTCATTTTGTAGGGCTCTGGCAGTGCTCATCCTGTTCCTCCTTGCCCAAAGGAGCAGATACTGGTCCTGCTGATGGGTTATGGACCTTCTATGGCCCTCTCCAGCTCTCCTAGAGTAACTGCTTGTCTCCTAGAATCTCCTCCATGCCCTTGAGACTGTGCAGGGAGACACAGCAAACCTTCTGGCAATGACACGTATTGATGTGCCATCCTGGAGAAGTTGGACTACCTGTGCAACCTCTGTAGGGTCCAGGTATCGCCTCATGCTACCAGTAGTGACACTGACTGTAGCCAAATGCAAAACTAGTGAAGAAACAGTCAGAAAAGATGAGGAGGGAAAAATGTCAGTGGCCTCCACCTGTTAAACCATTCCTGTTTTGGGGTCATCTCATTGTTGCCCCTCTAGTGCATCTGTTGTTAATTTCATTAACACCACAGCAGCTGAAACTGATTAACAACCCCCTCTGCTACTTAACTGAACAGATTAATATCCCATAAGTTTCATTGACTTTATGCTATACTCTGATTAAAAAGTGTTCCTTTAATTCTTTTGAGCAGTATATAATCAAGGAGCAGAAATGTTTAAGGCCAAAAAGCCTTTGTGACAGAAAAACATCTTGTGGAGGACTGCCGGCTTCTCATGCCGGTCCTCACCCACAGGCTGCCAGGAGGAGCTCTCCCGACAGCAGGATAGTGCCCCGAGGTGCAGCAGGGCACTATCCTGCTGTAGTATTTATACACAGCCCTGCTGGATACCTTGAGGACCACCAGGAGTCGCTGGGGGCTTATGGGGGAGTACATCACAGTCACGTGACGGGAAGGAACGACGTGCTCCCAGGTTGAAGTAAAGGCCTGATTGCCCTGACCTGGAAGGAATAAGGAACTGTGGACTGTTGGGACAGGAACACCTCCGGGTCAGGGGCTATAAAAGGATGATGGCTTAGTCCAGACACTGAGCTGAGCTGGGAGGTAGAGGAGGAAGTGTCTGGGCGAGGAGGAGAGTTGATGGTGATTTATTATGAGTTTATGAGTAGTGTGGAAGGTGCTTGGTGCACTGTGAAAAATAATAAAGAGTCTTGGACTTTTATCCGGTGTCTGGAGTTGTACCTGAGGGTTCAAGGGAGCACTAGCGCCCCCTACTGCCACAATCTTTAGTAGCCTTTTACAGCACACACGAGAGATGGCGATTTATTTTAACTCCAGGTTACAGAGGTCAAACACATCAAGGTAAATGAAAAGACGACAAAGATGATGGTTGGAGGAAAAGGGCATGAAAGAGGTCGGCTGTGTGTTAAAACCACTCCAGTACACAATTTGTGGGAAGTGGTGTGCAGGTAAGTCTAAAGGTTAAAAGCCTAACCCGTGTTTGTTGAAAGTATGCAAGAGGGGTGTAGAAAATTTGATATTGGCAATTGAGCCGTTTTATATAAAGTCGGGAAGTTTTGCTAATTAAATGACACAATGTGTCAAGTTATAGCAGTAACAGGAAGGTGAGAGGTATGTGAAAAGAAACTCCGGAAGCACTCTGCCATTCTAAATAAGTCTGTTCGGCACTGATGGGCAAAGTTTACTAATGCTGTGTAAGGAGCACTATGCTCTAGAGTGAGACATTACCAATGAAAGCATACTTTCAAACTATGATTATGAGGCTTTTTATAAACCATTAGAGGGGTCTTCTGTGGAAGCTCGCACAGAAAACCATTTTAACATTTAGTGCCTTCTTATGACTTAGTCACAATAATATTCTGACCAGTCCGAATTCAACTTAAACTTGTCAGAATTTGACAAATCCATAATGTATTTGAGATATCTGTAATGTACTTTTTGATATTTATAAGAATGTTTGAGATATCTGTAATGTACTTCATGGTGTTTATAAGACTTTTCTATTGAATTCTACAGAGATTTAAATTTGAGGACTAATTATATTCAGATTATTTGATAATCAAATAAAATTACATTCTGACTTGTACAGGTTGATAATCCCTAATCCAATATACCAAAATCTGAAATACTGCAGAATCCAGAACTTTGAGTGCCAACATGATGCCACAAATGGAAAATTCAATACAAAAATGTTTGCTTCAATTTGAGCATGAAAATAAGAATGTGACAAAAAAAATGGACGTGAATAAGTTATGTGCAGATTAGAGCCTGATTGATTAATAACATGGCAGATGTGAGCAGCCAATAATGGGTCTTAATAACTTAATGGGGCATTGGCAGAAGTGATGCCAATAAGGTGTCAACATTTTGAGTGACTGAGTTTGTCAAAATGCACATGATTTGGTGCACACACAAAAAGTGGAGGTAAGTGTACTTGAGAAAAAAATCCTAATTTCACACAGCAGGAAAGCCTTATTTGTTCTTGGCGAATAAATATACATTGTGTACATATCCTACGCAATGCCAGTGTCAAAAGATTGTTCTTCTAAGCTTAACTCGAGTCTATTTCACTGTAGCCAGCAAATGTTCAGTGGTTTGTCTTTTCTTTACACGATAGTAAACCTACTCTTCCATTTCAAAAGCAGTTATGCCACAGATAAACAATTACTTGACTATATACTTTAAAAATAAAAAAGACTGGTTTTGTAAAAAAACAGTGAATGGACTGCATAAATGAGTGCATCTGCCCTTCTTATTTTTGTCAAAACTGAAAAATGTTTCAAGTACAGCACCTCATCTTTAGCTGATAATCATCTTTAATGGTGAATTTACAATATGTTACAGTAGATGTATGTTATCATTAAAAACTTATAAAAGGCAGCTTTTCAAATTATGTATTACTCTGTGGATCTACATACTATTTAAAACATGGACGGTAGGCAGCTTCATTTGGGGTGGGGGTAGAGCTGGAAATTTTTAACCATTTGTGTTTCACTTTTGTGAAGCATAAGACAGGATTTCTCTACCAATAAATAAATACCATATTAATTAACAGGATTATCTAGGGCTGTCAAATTATACAAAATTAAGGTTTGAATACTCATTAAAAATAAGTAAATATTTAAACATATTTAAACGTAGGTTGAAAGTCCTAAATGACATTACATGTATGTATTTAACATGGATTTGAATGCTTCATAATTACCAATAAATTTGCTTTTTTGTGCTTGAAAACCACTGCCCAATTCTGACAAGACATTTTGATTGTTTTAGTCTTAACGACTAAATTGCATTTTAGTTTTAGTCAATTATTGTTAGTTTTAGTCGAGAAAAAGTAAATTGTAGTCGAGATAAAGGAAATCTGTTTTAGTCAACTAAATGTAAATTAGCCAAACAGTCCAAATCAGATGGATATCTTGTTTAACATACATGTACAGAATATACTGTACCTCTAAAACTACAGGGCAAGTCAAAATTATGTTAACTCTAATGGTAGTGCCATGTCTATAGCTATATATAATTTTTGTGGACAATTTATGTACCACATATGGTATATGTGTTGAACATGACGGCAAACAGGTTGAGACCTTCCTGTAAATCATGTTTCCGCCATTAAAATGTTAACATAATTTTTAATCACCCTGTATTATACGAACATATACACTAAATGAGCCAAAACCACAAGTAGTGATTATTGAACATAAAATGAAGAGTAGGCCATTAACCTGCCTTAGATACGTGGCTATAAGATTTTACCAAAAAAGACTGGACCACGCAACACACATCTGATCTTTTTCGCAGAAAACGACAAGGTCTTTTTCTAAAAAAAAAACAACCTTCCAGCAAATAAGATTTAAACCATTTTTAACTTAGAAAATGTATCTTTCAAACAGCAAAAAGCTATGGCAGTAAATCTTTCTTCGCTTTCAAAAACTGTGACAGTGAGAACACTGTAACAGCTTTAAACACTAAAGATAACAGTAGGTTTAAAACAGTGGTATACTGTATCCCTCCAGTAGTTACCCAACTGTCACTTAAGTTAACTAGTATTGGCATTCATAAATATCAAAATACAATGTAGGACTTGAATTTTAATGTGTGATAGTCATAGAGATCGCCCTAGTATAACAATAAATAGGGTGCTGTTATCTGGGGGACTGGGGGTAATTTCAGTATAGGGTTTATAAAGAATTAGATCATCATGGACCAACTAATTTACCTGACCATGTGCACATTTTAAATGTATTCTGTGATATTTTCTCTCCAGGAACTGAAAAATACAGCTTAAATTACAAAAACTAAAAATTCAAACATTATTATGTGTAGTTTTGAATGGAGAATTCCAAAATAATTCAGGATACTTATATTTAAACAAACCATTAAAAGCTACTTTTAAAATCTGGCCTTTCAGAGAATCACTCTGTTAGGTGTGCAATAATGCTATTGTTAGCTTGCTTGTTAAAAAAAACTTACTGAAGAGTAAAATTTAATGGACGAGTACTATGTTTTACATGAATCTCAATATTTTTTATATTGCTGTGCTGTTTCCAAAGTGTCTGCCATGAGTGATCAGACCGAGTTATTGCTTAGCCTTTGTGCAAATCCAGCATTACAAATGTTGCCTGTAGTCAGTAAATCATAACTGAGAGACTGCATTACATTCACTATTGTACCATTCTAATACTGTATTTGACATAAGTGCTTTTACTATGTTCTTCACATTTTAGGGGTTATGCTCAAAAACATTAGTTTGTCCTCAAAAACCAAACAAATATCACAATTTTAGTTTTTGCAGATTCATATTAATTAATGAACAAATGCTGTTTTGCCATACTATACATTATGTGTTAACTGGGAGATGTGTTTCAAACAATTTAAGTACTGAAATCCTAAATACATTTTATGTTAGTTTTAACAAATGGAGAAGCTCATTTTTTCTATGATGTAGACAGGCAAAACAGACACTTTGTTTGAAACTTTCCTTGATTTTTAATTGCTACGACTACTGTTGTCACGGCTACTGTGCCTTAAGTGGATGTGAGTGATGTGGCTTCACCCGGAACCCTGAACTGTATCCACCAATTACAATATGGATGGGTACACGGATAAATGCGTATATGTGCTCATTACAATCAAAGAATGAATGCAAAGCTGCTGTTCCTTTATCAGGAATGTGTAGGACGCTGTATTAAAAGCTATTAATCAGCACCGTCATTTAATCTGCTGTAACAAATGCGTAGCACTACAAGCTAAACAGTTACAACTCACATCTGAGGCTTAGTGCATGTGATTACACACTCCAAGCTGCCCAAATCTGTTTCTTAAATAACCCATAAAGGGATAAAACTGGCAATAACAAAATCCTGTGTATGTCTGTGTGCTGCCTTTTTTCTTTTTCATTAATAAGCACATTTTCCACAATTACGGGCTGAAATCCTCAAACACTGAAGTATCAGTTCTTGTGACAGACCTACTAGCAGCACACCTAAAATAAACCGACATACCTGATGCATTAGTATTAGCACGGTGAATTAGGTTCAGGTCTGTGGCGTTCTTTCCCGTGAGCTTCTTTCCACATGGCTTACACCAAGTTTTATTTTTATCAACGTTGTAATTGTTGGTCAATATTTCTGAATGCTTTCTTCGCCAAAATAACAGGGGGGCGGAGCAGGACTCTGGCTGACGTGATGATGTCCTGATGGTGTCCAAACTAGTGTTATCCAATTACAAGCGTGTATACAAGTTTTTAAATTTGCACTGCATGAATGCTCCCTTATCTGTTAGCAGACCACATCATGTGTAATAAGAGATGTGCAAAGAGCTTTGTTTATTTTTCGTCAACAATGATTTTAAAAGTATTAGTCTTAGTTTTTCATTATTAAAGCCACATTTTTTTTTTTTTTTTAACTTTTCATTCCATTTTCATCACACAAAAAATGTCAAGTATTTTTCGTCTTAGATTTTATCAACAAAATTAACACTGCTGCCCATCACCAAAATGGGATTTTCTGTGCATGGAAAGGAACATGACCGAAGCGGACATTTCACATACCTTTTGCTGGAATTAAAGTATTAATTTGACCACGTTACTCATATTAGCTGCTCTTTACAATAATTGAGTTTTACCGTTTTATTTATTGTTTTGTAAGCAGTACAGAATTAAATATAGTATTTTTCACAATTATAAGAATTATCTTATTTACTGTCGATACTCATATATAATTTAAAAAATTTATGCCTTAAAATTCATTCAAAAACACAAAGTCGACTTATCCACGGGGCAACACTAATTTCATTAAATTCTTTAAACTGTGAAATACCGCACTTGAATTTGAGCATTAGCTTTTGCAGGTTTTGGATAACAAACATACCATTAGCCGCCAGTAGATGGCGGTAACCAGAAACATACAGTATTTCGGATCATAAGGTGCACCGGATTTTAAAGCGCAATATCAATGAATGGGTCTCGATCCCGCTGTCATAAGTATCTTCGTTTGTTACATACGAAATAAACGGATTGGTACCGGAGGTGTGCGGTCGAATCGCTGAATAATACCCTTCACAAAACAGTTCAGGCTTTATAGCGACCGAGTCCACATGTTCTCGGAGTTCGGTCCACGCCGTCTGTACGAAAGGGTTACAATGGCGCTAACGTTCGCGTCCGACAATCCCATCCTCGACACTTTTCTCCCAGTTTACTAGTGGAAAACGGTGGGACATAGTTTCCTCTTGCGTAGGCGATGTCCTAAAGGGGTTGGTGCTAATTGCGGTGGCTTTGGAAAACTCTGCTTCCAGGTCAGCGTCTACCCCTAGTTTTGTCGCCATTCATAGTTTCCTAGTTACACACTCCACCGAGGGAATGCACCAATTTTCTTTCAGTTTTACAAGCTTCATGTCACTCACTAGTGCTGGCAGGAATAATCCCGGACAAGCCCCCAGTGTTACCTTTCCTGCCTGTCTCCGGACCGTGGTCGGGTGACGCAGGGAGCTTCTCCTTCTTCGTGTCCAGTGGTGTGAAGCACCAGGGCCAGAGCAACGTGCTCTGGGGTAAAACCCTGTCCCTGAGTTCCCTTCTCCTAATTTACAGGAGGGAGTGACAAACAAGGCTTGACTGCTCAATGGTTGACTTTATTATCTCCTTTTTAAGGTGCCTGTTTTAGCTTAACAGAGACCAAAAACACAAGAGCCCCACCACGCCGTCCACAAACAAACACTCATTCCCAAAACTCCACCCCCCAAAACCACATCCCACATTCAGTATAATTGGGATGTCAGGCTGCTATTTTAAGCTCTGATCCCAACAAGAGTCAGACTTTGAAGGATTTGAAGAAGACACTTAGGGCCACTTTATTATATGCGAGGGATTTGAATATGAATTTAATTATATTCTAACTGTAAGTAAATGAATAAAAATGTTTTTGGAGTTTTAATTTTGGCTTACTAAAATTCTTCAAAGATTAAAATGTTGAAAGTCTGGGCCCAGGTACATTGGGTATAATTATGAAATTCAAAGAATTTGATAGGCTGTCATGGTTTACCCTCGACTTATACGCGGGTCATAACAAATTTCATAATTTTCAGCTTAAACAATACACTCGACTTATCTGCGAGGTCGACTAATAGGCGAGTATCTACGGTAATTATATTAATATAGTTTAATTCAGTGATTTTTCTGAATAATTAACTTTTTTGTACATTGTTACAATAATAACGTATGCATATTTTGTTATGAAATATAAAACATTAAATATTTTGTACTTGACATTTTTTGAGGTGAGGGGCTATTTCTTGGTCACTAATATTCATTCAGTAATAACATAAATCAGACTCTTGTTATTAGAACAGTTATCACTGGCAAAATTCCCAGATTTTTTGGGCTCTACTGCAGATTCAAAATTGATTTTTTCAGAGCAGTAGGTTTTCCTTTTCGGGTGGGAGTTTGGGGGGCTGATTTTCTCCCATAAAACTTGTGCTGGGTTTTCTGTTTTTGTCAGCTTGTACAATTACAGGTGCCATCTAACATTTACTATTGTCCAGTCCATTCCATCAGAATCTTTTTTATGTCCTTTCTCCAAAAAAATATGAGATTAAAAACTTTTTTTGACCACTGTTACAAACTACACAGGGTAAAGTAAGAAAATGCTCACACACACTCCAGGAAATGCAACAAAAAATTTTTTTTTTTTTAAACAAAGTAATGGATTAGGATTAATGATTGATACTTGACATTTATATAAAAGTCATCTGAGGTGAATAAACAACAGTATATTTATTATTTCAGTTTAATTTTAAATTTCCATACATAAAGTTTGCATTATAAAGTGTAATATGTATATATTTAAGAAATTAAATTGAATGCTGTTCATTGTACAGTTTTGAAGTTGCATTCTTCCTAACATAATATTAGCTTTGTCACCAGTCTAAGTAAAAATACTAGTGTACGTGTGAAGAGAAAGAGATAAACCTGAATAAATAGGCTGTGAAATTTAGTTTTTATGGAGCAGACTGCAAATCTAAGATAGAAACCATATATACTACCTTTGCTTACTTACTTTGGGACCATAAGGAAATCCCTACAACCAAACAGTTAAAATAGGTAAGGTTCAGAACGGTTCTTAAAGAAATGCATATTTAACATATGACGCACTTTGGAAAGCAGTGACCATAAAAAGCATCACAAAAAGCAAACAATTGTTAATTGAGAAAAACCCTTCACAATCACATAAAGATAAAAAAAGGTTTGGTCACCAACATCACACTAAAATAATAAAAAAATAATAACACTGCACAACAATATTTTTGAAAAGTCTTGCTTCCTGAAGTTTTTGCTGATTGCGACGGGTACCTACTAGGTATGCACAAATATGGTTTTGGTTTTACTGCATCATGAAGGAACTCAGACGTTTATATGTTTACTAACAATAACATATTTAGTCACGTTTATGTTTCGCCTAAGCTATTAAATTCAACAGAATTAAAAGTGTTTTGCTCCTGATTTTCTTTTGTATTCAATGTCTGGTGCATCATGTTGCAGTGTCCAATAGTAATCAGCAAGCATCGACATATTCCAGTTGCCCTGGTATCGTTTCTCCATCATAGCACTGTCCTGGTGAAACCTTTCATCGTGTTTGTCACTGACCGCACCGAGATTTGCAGGGAAGAAGTAAGTCCAAGTGTGAGTGCAGGAAATGAATCTTGAGTGACATGTTGCATTTGATTGTCTTGTATGCTTTGAGAAGTTTGTTTACCAGCTGAATGTAGTTTGGGGATCTGTAAGTGCCTAGAAAATTGTCAACGTCGTCTTTGAAGGCTTTCCAGGCAATTCTTTCCGGCCCAACTAACAGTTCTTCAAACCGTTGTCACTCATAACATGTCTGATCTGGGGACCAACAGAAATGCCCTCTTTGATCTCGGCGTCAGTTATTCTTGGGAACATCTGTCTTAAATAACGGAAACCTTCACCTTCCTTGTTCAGTACTTTAACGCAATTCTTCATAAGTCCCAGTTTTATGTGAAGATGAGGCAAAAATAAATTTGCAGGGTGGACAAGCGATTCATGTGCCACATTTTTCTCTGCTGGAACTAACTTTTCATGGAATGGCCAGTTCTGTCGAGAACAGAGCGACTCTTTGGCACGGCTGTCCCATTCACAGATGAAACAACAGTACTTTGTATAGCCAAGACTGACAGCACGTTGCACAGCAAATGTGAGGCGCCCATTCCTTGTCTTGATCACCAATAATGCAGCCGAAATACAGATAAGCTTTCTTCACAAGAGCAGTCATCCAACGTCTCTGAGGCACAAGTGTATATTCACCACAGATATAGCAGAATGTATCGTGGCTGTTACGACATTTACGAGACATATCGCCCGACAGCAAAACGTCTATAGCATCAAGCTTACTTACTGTTGTATTGCTACAGATACTATACTTTACTATACTGATACTATAAATACATACTGACTATCTATATAAACCAAATGAGCAGGATCGGTGTATGCAAGCCACCTTTATAGTATGCTGAGATAGCATCAAGCTCGTTCAGACCTGCCCAGGATGTCAACTTTCACAGAACAGCTTCTAACCTGGCCTGATTCCATACCTGGACATGCCCAGGCTGCACAAACTGTTGTTGATAACTCACTTATGGGAGCAAAAATGTTTGGATACAAATATAAGAAAATATCATGGCAAAACTGAAACTGTACGTGATGGGTAAATTTTTACATGATATTCCTGATCAGCACCCAAAAACCTATAAGAAACACCCAACAGTGTTCAAGAAGCAAAAACTTTGTTGTGCAGTGTAATCAAATCAGAGTAAGCTTCACTTTGTAATACAAAGGTGACTTGACACAATCTCGTGTTAAAGTACATTTTCTTCATAAAAACTCTTTAAAACTGTTATACAGTTTTCTTTAGTAATGATATACATAAGGAAACCTATATTATAGTGTTTCACAGTTTCATTAAAACCATCTGCATGTACAGTTAACCCCTAAAATCAGTCCTACAGAGGTAGATAATACAATTTGACAACATTCATAGCTATATACCATCACCATTGGCAATATAAACAAAAGAGGATAGGTTTGTCACTGAGCATGGCTGAAGCTACAAACAAAAGACTAGAGGAAGTTTATTCAACTTATGCAAAAGGGTGAGTGGTCTTTCTAAATTTCACCAACTAAAGGGAGGGGCTGCAATATAGACCCTCTGTATAATCTCATCAAATATAATTCTGGGTTATGAAATTATTGGTTATACTTTATTTTACACATATTGATTAATACTGATGTTAAAATCTCTTTACAATATTAGGGTTTAACAGCTCTACTTCCTAAAACCATATGCTATTTTTAACATATTCAGAGGGGTGTATGATCTTAGGCTTGTGGTCAACTGCAAAATTCATACTGGCTCCTATTAGATTTTAATTTTAGAATTGCTTTACTGCAGTATGTTTTGAAATTCCCATTTCAACTCGTGCAAAAGGTTCTTACAGTTTAAATTTGAAATATTCCTAGAAAGGTTGGTGGGAACCACGTGCTACAGAGATTCCATATTTGCATGCAAGTCAAATACTATTCTTTATTTCCTGAAAAAGGGCATCAACAAGCTTCTAGAAGTAACAATTTCACTGCTTAGTTAAGCAGAAAGATCTATCTATTAATGTCTAAAAAACTCTTACATTAAACATTATTATTCCATAACTATGCCTGAAAAAAGAAAGCTGAAAAGGGTGACCATAATTCTTAATAAATTAAATCCTGTTATCTGAGCCACATCCTTATAAATTCTCACCCTACCAGTATGAATCTTTTCATGTCTTTGCAGAAGGTACTTCTGGATGAAACGCATATCACACTGGCTGCACTGAAATGGCTTCTCACCTAAACAAAGAAAACAGGTTAATTATTTTTTTGTTTAGATTATCATAAAAATTATTTATATATATATATATACAGTCATGTGAAAACATTAGGACACCCTTTGAAAGCATGTGGTTTTTTGTAACATTTTTAATAAATGGTTATTTCATCTCCGTTTCAACAATACAGAGAGATTAAAGTAATCCAACTAAACAAAGAAAACTGAAGAAAAGTCTTTTCAAGATCTTCTGTAAATGTCATTCTACAAAAATGCCTATTCTAACTGAGGAAAAAGATAGGACACCCTTGCCCCTAATAGCGAGTGTTACCTCCTTTGGCTGAAATAACTGCAGTGAGACGGTTCTTGTAGCCATCTACCAGTCTTCGACATCGGTCTGAGGAAATTTTACCCCACTCCTCAATGCAGAACTTTTTCAGCTGTGAGATGTTTGAGGGTTTCTTGCACGCAGCCCTTTTCAAGTCACCCACAGCATCTCAATGGGATTCAAATCTGGACTTTGACTTGGCCATTCCAGGACTCTCCATTTCTTCTTTTCAGCCAATCTTTGGTTGATTTACTAGTATGTTTTGGGTCATTGTCATGTTGCATGGTCCAGTTCCGCTTCAGCTTTAATTTTCTAACTGATGGTCTCACATGTTCTTCAAGCACCTTCTGATACACAGTAGAATTCATCGTGGATTCTATGATGGTGAGCTGACCAGGTCCTGCTGCAGCAAAGCAGCCCCAAACCATGACACTTCCACCTCCATGCTTCACAGTTGGTATGAGGTTCTTTTCTTGGAATGCTGTGTTTGGTTTACGCCAAACATGTCCTCTGCTGTTGTGTCCAAATAATTCAATTTTGGACTCATCTGTCCAAAGAACATTATTCCAGAAGTCCTGGTCTTTGTCAACTTTATCTCTGGCAAATGTCAGTCTGGCCTCGATGTTTCTCTTGGAAAGCAAAGGTTTCCTCCTTGCACACCTCCCATGCAAGTTAAACTTGTACAGTCTCTTTCTGATTGTAGAGGCATGTACTTCTACATCAACAGTAGCCAGAGCCTGCTGTAGTTCTCGAGATGACACTTTAGGGTTTTGGAGACCTCTTTTAGCATCTTGCGGTCTGCTCTTGGGGTGAACTTGCTGGGGCGACCAGTCCTGGGCATGTTGGCAGTTGTTTTGAAAGCCCTCCACTTGTAGACTATCTTCCGGACAGTGGAATGGCTGATTTCAAAATCTTTTGAGATCTTTTAAATCCCTTCCCAGACTCATAGGCTGCTACAATCTTTTCTGAAGTCCTCTGACAGCTCTTTTGTTCTCACCATGGTGCTCACTCTCACTTCAACAGTCAGGAGCACACCAAACTAAATGTCTGAGGTTTAAATAGGGCAAGCCTCATTCAACATGCAGAGTAACGATCTACTAATTATGTGCACCTGGTGTGATATACCTGTGTGAGATCTGAGCCAATTTAAGAGGGAATACATGTGAGGGTGTCCTATCTTTTCCTCAGTTAGAATAGGCATTTTTGTAGAATGACATTTACAGAAGATCTTGAAAAGACTTTTCTTCAGTTTTCTTTGTTTAGTTGGATTACTTTAATCTCTCTGTATTGTTGAAACGGAGATGAAATAACCATTTATTAAAAATGTTACAAAAACCACATGCTTTCAAAGGGTGTCCTAATGTTTTCACATGACTGTATATATATATATATATATATATATATATATATATATATATATATACACATACATACACACACATAGCATCCGGAAAGTATTCACAGCGCATCACTTTTTCCACATTTTGTTATGTTACAGCCTTATTCCAAAACGGATTAAATTCATTTTTCCCTCAGAATTCTACACACAACACCCCATAATGACAACGTGAAAAAAGTTTGAGGTTTTTACAAATTTATTAAAAATAAAAAAAACTGAGAAATCACATGTACATAAGTATTCACAGCCTTTGCCATAAAGCTGAAACTTGAGCTCAGGTGCATCCTGTTTCCCCTGATCATCCTTGAGATGTTTCTGCAGCTTCACTGGAGTCCACCTGTGGTAAATTCAGCTGATGTGACATGATTTGGAAAGGCACACACCTGTCTATAGAAGGTCCCACAGTTGACAGTTCATGTCAGAGCACAAACCAAGCATGAAGTCAAAGGAATTGTCTGTAGACCTCTGAGACAGGATTGTCTCGAGGCACAAATCAGGGGAAGGTTACAGAAAAATTTCTGCTGCTTTGAAGGTCCCAATGAGCACAGTGGCCTCCGTCATCCGTAAGTAGAAGAAGTTCGAAACCACCAGGACTCTTCCTAGAGCTGGCCGGCCATCTAAACTGAGCGATCGGGGAAAAGGGCCTTAGTCAGGGAGGTGACCAAGAATCTGATGGTCACTCTGTCAGAGCTCCAGAGGTCCTCTGTGGAGAACCTTTCAGAAGGACAACCATCTCTGCAGCAATCCACTAATCAGGCCTGTATGGTACAGTGGCCAGACGGAAGCCACTCCATAGTAAAAGGCACATGGCAGCCCACCTGGAGTTTGCCAAAAGGCACCTGAAGGACTCTCAGACCATGAGAAACAAAATTCTCTGGTCTGATGAGACAAAGATTGAACTCTTTGGTGTGAATGCCAGGTATCACGCTTGGAGGAAACCAGGCACCGCTCATCACCAGGCCAATACCATCCCTACAGTGAAGCATGGTGGTGGCAGCATCATGCTGTGGGGATGGAACCGGGAGACTAATCAGGATAAAGGGAAAGATGACTGCAGCTATGTACAGAGACATCCTGGATGAAAACCTGCTCCACAGCGCTTTTGATCTCAGACTGGGGCAACGCTTCATCTTTCAGCAGGACAACGACCCTAAGCACACAGCCAAGATATCAAAGGAGTGGCTTCAGGACAACTCTGTGAATGTCCTTGAGTGGCCCAGCCAGAGCCCAGACTTGAATCTGATTGAACATCTCTGGAGAGATCTTAAAATGGCTGTGCACTGACGCTTCCTATCCAACCTGATGGAGCTTGAGAGGTGCTGCAAAGAGGAATGGGTGAAACAGGCCAAGGATAGATGTGCCAAGCTTGTGGCATCATATTCAAAAAGACTTGAGGCTGTAATTGCTGCCAAAGGTGCATCGACAAAGTATTGAGCAAAGGCTGTGAATACTTATGTTATGTACATGTGATTTCTCAGTTTTTTTATTTTTAATAAATTTGCAAAAACCTCAAGTAAACTTTTTTCACATTGTCGTTATGGGGTGTTGTGTGTAGAATACTGATGAAAAAATGAATTTAATCCATTTTGGAATAAGGCTGTAACATAAAATGTGCAAAAAGTGATGCGCTGTGAATACTTTCCGGATGCACTGTAAATAGCCTTTATTTATAAAATAAGAACAGAATGGAAAAATAAGTGGGAGGGGACAGTACATTTAAACATGAAGGTTCCAGGAATGAGAAATATTATGAGAAATTTCAAAATTAGCAAACAGTAAAAAAAAACGTAAAACAGAGGAATGAGCTCCAAATACCTGTATGGATGAACACATGTCTCTGCAAATGGTAGTTGGTTCGGAAGGCAGCATTGCAGTGCTCACACACATGAGACTTCGGACTTTTAAGACCAAGTGACCCATCTTCATTTATTGTAAGAATCTAACATGAACAGAAACATACACAAAGGTTTAGCAAAACAATATGTAATCTATTTCTATGTATTAAAAACTACCATATGTCTTTATAATTCAGGTATCAGATAGATTGAGCCGTTTTCTGAAGTAATAGAATACTTTCATATACTTAACATCATAACATCCATCTTAATAAAAGGGTGCCTGTGTGTCTGTCAGTGTCCTTCTGGTTGCTATGTCTCTGACATTCCAAATGATTTCACATCACAAACAATAACCCTGCCTTCACGAATCCCATACCAAGTGGCATATAACAGAAACACATGCACTGCTTGGTGCACTGCAAATGTTAATGCCGAGGTTTACATTGATTAGTGGGATTCTGACCTGTCTTAGATGGGTAGCACAGTTAGTTCCTAATATTCTCATACCTGACAGTAAATCCTACATAATATTCTCATATCTGCTTAATCCAATTAAGAGTTTTGCAAGGGTGGGGGTTAGGAAGAGACTGTAACCTATTCCTTGTTGCATCAAATGCAAGAACGGAACCAGCTTTAGACTGTCATGCACTTATCCATACTCACACTGGGCCAATTTTAAAACAGCCAATTATCCTAACACCAATTAACATTTGGCAAATGCAAAGTAAACCAAAAACTGATTATTAAATTTTGCCATTAGTTTGGCAGTTGAAAATGCTCCATTGAATAAGTTGTCAAAGAGGCATTATATATTGAGTTCAATTTAAGGCATCCGAGTTAAACACATTAATAAAGAAAAACTATTAAAAGTTGAAATACAATAATTCTAGCTCCATAGCCAATGCTGTTAGAATAGGCCTTTTATTCCTTCTGTCACGTAATACTAAAGCAAGTTCAGAAAACATATATACTGTTAAAATGAAAACAGGTTATACACAAAAGGTAACCTGAAAGAGAATAATCCCCACTGGAAGATATGAACTTTAAAAGGGAGCAACCACATTTTTCTATCTTTATATAGCAAAAATTACTCTTTCATGTGGGAGCTTTGAAAAGGAGAGGGAAAAAAAGGGATGTGAAACAATACAGCTGTTTTCATGTATATTGCCAGTGAAGAGTGGACCTATGAGGTCACCACTCTTGCAATGAACTGGTCAAAGAACTCAAATTCCAAACATTAATTGATTCTTACTATTTTGATCAAATAAAAAAATAGATAAAATAATGAAGCTCCCCAAAAAAAATGCAAACACCCAGAAGAAAATAGAACAATGATATGCAACTTACATTTTTTACCTTATCAGAATTTCAGACCTATTGAAGGCGGTTTATGATCACTTATGGATGATTATATAAAGTATTTTGTGATGGCACACTCAGAGTGTATATTATATATATCTAAATATACATATACACACACAAAATCAAACATTTTGTTTTTAACAATTCTTTTATATTTTATTCTAATTTAACAAATTACATTTTTTGGGTACAATGGATGACCCTGAAGCATTTACCATAACTGCAACCAACACAAGACCCAATAAGTACAGATTTAACATAACCAAACAGGTTTCTCACAGTAACACTGACTTTCAACCACATCCCACTTGTGCCCATACTGGGAATTAATAAACAAATGATTTTTAGCTGAGAGCTATTTTTTACTTCATTGTGGAAATGCATGCAATGTACACTGTAGGATGGAAATAATTTGAAAAGAAAGTTTAAATGATCACTGGATAAGTTTTAAATAGCAATCTTCATTTATTTACCACAATTAGCTACTCGGGATAGAACAGCCATGAAGTAATGAGCTCTGTTGACTAATAATACTGGATGACTGGGTTCAACTGGGTTGAGGCCTGCATCTGCCTGTGAGTGGTCTGTATGTTCTTAACAAGTCCACACATGTATTTTCTTCGGACACAGGCTTTCTAACAAAAAAATGTGTAAAGGTTTAATTGGCAAGTGTATACAAGCCAAATATCCCTCAATATAGGTGTGTCTTCATAAGACTACGCTGTGACAGACAAGAGTTTACCCAGTAGTGCTTCCTAAATTGCATCTACTGAAGAAAATGGTACAGACAACAGATATATAATCACAATAGTTTACTGTAGCTGTAAACTGCTTCAATGGGTGTCATGTTTATTAGGTAAACTGGAATATCTTTTCAGATCCTCAGTCCCTGGGACTGTCAAGTGCGAAAGACCAAATAACATTAATTAATTCCTAGAATGGTTAATCTGCCAGTTTCCCCAGGTTGCGTGTGCAGAGGTACCTGAATGTAAACATTACATTACTGTAATACAGTGAGGTAACAAATGACAGCCAAGTTAAGATACTACCTAAATAGTAGACTAAAAAAATTACACATAAAACTTTTGCTTTTTTTAAATAAAAAGAATAACAAACAATTTGAAAGATTACAACAGTCTTACATTTTACAATAGGCACTTATGTACCTTTGCAGGGGATCGTTGTTTTCTTTTTTTCTTTTTCTGGGCATCTACAACATCTCTTGCTAATTTCTTATCTTTTTTCGTCTGTACTGGTTCATCTGACACTTTCTTTTCTTGTTTAACATTAACCTGTAAAAGATTGGATTATGTTTACCAATTGTTTGAAATAAACTTTACTCACTTTTGGCTTGATGCAATAAAAGTGATTCTCAAAACAACAAATCTCTTATATTAAACCCAGGCAAATATTACTGCCCAGAAAGATCAAAAATAGCATTCCTAGACTCATTCTAACTTGGTACTCTAAAGTAAATAATAATATTTAAATATTTTGGAGAAATACAACAATATTTCAGGTAAGTAAAAAAGATAAAATGGCATTTCAGTGTTGCTGCATTCATTAAGTTAAAAAATGATTAAAATTTACGTAATTGAATCTCATTTTACTATGTTTTACAATAATTAAAACTGCAAACTTCTTACACATTTTGGGGATACTTTGAAATGATAACACAAATAATCTACTACAAATTATAAATTAATTTGGATCATCTGAAAATTGTACAACGCGATAAAGGCCCTGTCCACTCAGGCATTCAAATCTTGGTTAAATGAATGTGCTGTGACGATCTAAGCATTTAAGTTGTTTTGTAGTGGCACCTAATTGATTTCAATATGACGTTACATTCATGATCGTTTGCCTCTGGTAAACGCCAAATTGCATCCCAGATTGTACTTTTGTGAGTTCACCTGTGGGCGGCAGTTATTAGGCAGTCCAGAGTGTTTTGATCTTTGGGGTTTGAGGTTCATCCTTTATTGGATTTGCAAAATATGGATCAGTTGGCTTTATTAGACATGAACACTGACCTCCTTGTATGAAAAAAATCCTCTCAATATGGTGAAGTAGGCAGAGACAGGGTGCACTGTATATGTATGTGTGTGTGTGTACGTACGTGTATATATATATATATATATATATATATATATATATATATATATATATATATATACACACACACACACACACATATACACTCACCTAAAGGATTATTAGGATCACCTGTTCAATTTCTCATTAATGCAATTATCTAATCAACCAATCACATGGCAGTTGCTTCAATGCATTTAGGGGTGTGGTCCTGGTCAAGATAATCTCCTGAACTCCAAACTGAATGTCAGAATGGGAAAGAAAGGTGATTTAAGCAATTTTGAGCGTGGCATGGTTGTTGGTGCCAGACGGGCCGGTCTGAGTATTTCACAATCTGCTCAGTTACTGGGATTTTCACGCACAACCATTTCTAGGGTTTACAAAGAATGGTGTGAAAAGGGAAAAACATCCAGTATGCGGCAGTCCTGTGGGCTTAAAATGCCTTGTTGATGCTAGAGGTCAGAGGAGAATGGGCCGACTGATTCAAGCTGATAGAAGAGCAACTTTGACTGAAATAACCACTCGTTACAACCGAGGTATGCAGCAAAGCATTTGTGAAGCCACAACACGCACAACCTTGAGGCGGATGGGCTACAACAGCAGAAGACCCCACCGGGTACCACTCATCTCCACTACAAATAGGAAAAAGAGGCTACAATTTGCGCGAGCTCACCAAAATTGGACAGTTGAAGACTGGAAAAATGTTGCCTGGTCTGATGAGTCTCGATTTCTGTTGAGACATTCAAATGGTAGAGTCAGAATTTGGCGTAAACAGAATGAGAACATGGATCCATCATGCCTTGTTACCACTGTGCAGGCTGGTGGTGGTGGTGTAATGGTGTGGGGATGTTTTCTTGGCACACTTTAGGCCCCTTAGTGCCAATTGGGCATCGTTTAAATGCCACGGGCTACCTGAGCATTGTTTCTGACCATGTCCATCCCTTCATCACCACCATGTACCCATCCTCTGATGGCTACTTCCAGCAGGAAAATGCACCATGTCACAAAGTTCGAAAAATTTCAAATTGGTTTCTTTAACATGACAATGAGTTCACTGTACTAAAATGGCCCCCACAGTCACAAGATCTCAACCCAATAGAGCATCTTTGGGATGTGGTGGAACGGAGCTTGTGCCCTGGATGTGCATCCCACAAATCTCCATCAACTGCAAGATGCTATCCTATCAATATGGGCCAACATTTCTAAAGAATGCTTTCAGCACCTTGTTGAATCAATGCCACGTAGAATTAAGGCAGTTCTGAAGGCAAAGGGGGTCAAACACCGTATTAGTATGGTGTTCCTAATAATCCTTTAGGTGAGTGTGTGTATATATATATATATATATATATATATATATATATATATATATACTGCTCAAAAGAATTAAAGGAACACTTTTAATCAGAGTATAGCATAAAGTCAATGAAACTTATGGGATATTAATCTGGTCAGTTAAGTAGCAGAGGGGTTGTTAATCAGTTTCAGCTGCTGTGGTGTTAATGAAATTAACAACAGATGCACTAGAGGGGCAACAATGAGATGACCCCCAAAACAGGAATGGTTTAACAGGTGGAGGCCACTGACATTTTCCCTCCTCATCTTTTCTGACTGTTTCTTCACTAGTTTTGCATTTGGCTACAGTCAGTGTCACTACTGGTAGCATGAGGCGATACCTGGACCCTACAGAGGTTGCACAGGTAGTCCAACTTCTCCAGGATGGCACATCAATACGTGTCATTGCCAGAAGGTTTGCTGTGTCTCCCTGCACAGTCTCAAGGGCATGGAGGAGATTCTAGGAGACAAGCAGTTACTCTAGGAGAGCTGGAGAGGGCCATAGAAGGTCCATAACCCATCAGCAGGACCAGTATCTGCTCCTTTGGGCAAGGAGGAACAGGATGAGCACTGCCAGAGCCCTACAAAATGACCTCCAGCAGGCCACTGGTGTGAATGTCTCTGACCAAACAACCAGAAAGACTTCATGAGGGTGACCCAAGGGCCCCATGTCCTCTAATGGGCCCTGAGCTCACTGCCCAGCAGCATGCAGCTCGATTGGCATTCGCCATAGAATACCAGAATTGGCAGATGCACCACTGGTGCCCTGTGCTTTACAGATGAGAGCAGGTTCACCCTGAGCACGTGACAGAAGTGAAAGGGTCTGGAGAAGCCATGGAGAACATTATGCTGCCTGTAACATCATTCAGCATGAGCAGTTTGGTGGTGGGTTAATGATTGTCTGGGGAGGCATATCCATGGAGGGTCACACAGACCGCTACAGGCTTGACAAAGGCACCTTGGCTGCCATTAGGTATCAGGATGAAATCCTTGGACCCATTGTCAGACCCTATGCTGGTACAGTGGCTCCTGGTGCACGACAATTCCTGGCCTCATGTGGTGAGAGTATGCAGGCAGTTCCTGGAGGATGAAGGAATTGATACCATTGACTGGCCACCACACTTTCCTGACCTAAATCCAATAGAACACCTCTGGGACATTATGTTTTGGTCCATCCAATGCCACCAGGTTGCACCTCAGACTGTCCAGGAGCTCAGTGATGCCCTGGTCCAGATCTGGGAGGAGATCCCCACAACACCATCTGTCATCTCATTAGAAGCATGCACCGATGTTGTCAGGCATGTATACAACAACACAGGGGCCATACAAAGTGCTGCGTACAATTTTGAGTTGCTGCAATTAAATTTTGGCAAAATGGACTAGCCTGCCACATAATTTTTTCACTCTGATTTTTGGGGCGTCTTTGAATTCAGGGCTCTGTAGGTTGATCATTTTCATTTCCATCAAACGATGTGGCATCCTTTCGATCCTAACACATTACCCAGTCTATATCAGTATAGATATCCAGGAGGATTTCTTTTTCCCATTGAGATCTGATGTGTTTTCAAAGTGTTCCTTTAATTTTTTTGAGCAATATATATATATATATATACACACACACACACACACACACTTACATACATATACACATAATATATCTACACTAATAAAAGGCAAAGCCCTCACTGACTGACTGACTGACTCACTCATCACTAATTCTCCAACTTCCCGTATAGGTAGAAGGCTGAAATTTGGCAAATTCTACGTGTAATGGTCATAACTGGAACATATTTTCGTCCATATACTGTAATAGACTGCAGCTCATGGGAGGCGTAGTTTCGTATTAAAACATTTAACCAATCACATTTCAGCCATCATTTGTTGCCAGGCAGAGAGGCCTTCACAATCCGTTGTGCAGGCACTCTAACAAATAATAAATGTCGATTAACCTGTTGCTTCAACCGATTAGATTTTGAGTTGGTGTCAGTAGGGCCCTCTAGCAGGCGTAATGCAACGTCACTGTATTCGGACCCATTGATTGGATAGAAGCTGATATGAGGAACTCTACAAGGCCACTGAACGCACCACAAATGCTCCGAGCGAAAGATCATCACACGCACTACGGCCAACTCCATGGCAGGATTCTGGACAATATTATTTGCCAGACACAGACCAGATTTCAAGACCACGAAAACCTGATGTTTGTCACACTCCTCGAGCCCCAGAAGTTTCGGGAATACAAGAAAAATTTCACGCATGCAGCCTTCTCCAGTTTAACACAAGAGCCATGGAGCGCTTTTTCATCTGCCTCGGCTAAAAACAGAACTGACTGTAATGTATGCCATGGATGATTTTCAGGAAAATCTCCCACTGATCTCCCTGACTTCCTTCATCAGAAAAATCTGAATGAGAGCATGGGGCAGCTGTTCACATTGGTATATTTGGCGGTGAGCATTCCCGTGTACACTGCTTCTGTCGAGCGGACATTTTCAGCCCTAAAGCGAATTCAGACTTTTGCCAGAAATACCATAGGGCGGGTTCGCCGTTCAGAATTAGCTCCGATATATATATATATATATATATATATATATATATATATATATACACACATATATATATATATACACACACATACTCCTATATACATATACACACACCACGATCTACATACTGTCAAATAAACGAACCACACGCCGTGGTGCAACACGAGAGGCTTCGCCTCTAGCGCGGACATCCAAGGTTCGATTCCCGAGAGCGGGTACAGTGAGTGTGTACAACTAATGAGCCCAGAATTAGGGCATATATATATATATATATATATATATATATATATATATATATATATATATATATATATATATATATATATATATATATATAAAATCTATATCAGCGCTTCCCGATTCATTTTACCCTAGCACCCCCTTGGTTTGAGAAGAAATATGAAAAAATATGAGGTTAACGCAGAAAAACAGATCACCAATTGAAGCTTTATGAATAATGGATACTTTACCAAAACAATTATTGATGGCGAATAAAGTCATACTCAGTGTAATCCTCCTTCCATTTTCTAATTTTTTCGCGACTAGCCATGATTAAATGAACGTTACAAAAGTAAGAGCGAAGCGAGGGTCACTTATTGAGGCAGGCAGGCAGGCAACAGCTCAATAGCTCGCAGGCTCGATGTAGTGCGCGTCAAGTCGATCTAAAATACGCGATCAGATTCGAAAAAATATATCTTTTCAAGTTCTATTTGGAGATAAGTAGGTTCTATTTAGTCGACAGAAATATCTTTGGTAGTAATGCAAGTTGAATTTAGTCTTTAAATTCCTATGTTGAAGAAAAATTTATGCAATGATGACTAAATTTAACTTACATTCCTACAAAACATATTTCTGTCGAAATAAATAAAAATTACTTATAAAGTAATCCTTCCTCGATCGCAGGGGTTGCGTTCCAGAACCCCCCGCGATAGGTGAAAATCCGCGAAGTAGAAACCATATGTTTGTATGGTTATTTTTATATATTTTAAGCCCTTATAAACTCTACCACACTGTTAACATTATTAGAGCCCTCTAGACATGAAATAACACCCTTTAGTCAAAAGTTTAAACTGTGCTCCATGACAAGACAGAGATGACAGTTCTTTCTCACAATTAAAAGAATGCAAACATATCTTATCTTCAAAGGAGTGCGCGTCAGGAGCAGAGAATGTCAGAGAGAGAGAGAGAAAAAAGCAATCAAAAAATCAATACGTGCTTTTGGGCTTTTAAGTATGCCAAAGCACCGCGATATAGAGGCATTTTTAGAGGGGCGTCCGTATCCTCTAGGTAAACAGCCCCTCTGCTCACACCCCCTCCGTCAGGCAGAGAGAGTGAGACAGAGAAAAGCAAACAATAAAGCACCGCGCGGGAAGCATATCGTATATCATTGAGGAGTTTTATTTAATACGTAATACATGCTCTGATTGGGTAGCTTCTAAGCCATCCGTCAATAGTGTCCCTTGTATGAAATCAACTGGGCAAACAAACTGCGGAAGCATGTACCATAAATTAAAAGACCCATTGTCCGCAGAAATCTGTGAACCAGCGACAAATCCATGATATATATTTAGATATGCTTACATTTAAAATCCGCGATGGAGTGAAGGCGCGAAAGTCGAAGCGCGATATAGCGAGGGATCACTGTATTTAAAATTTAAATAGAACTTGAACAGAAAGGATGTGCACGTAAGAGCAGGAGTCATCCGTTTTAACAAGCAGCGTATTGCACTGATACAAAAATAGCCTGCCCATTTAATTATTTAGGAATGGATAGGTAAATTAAGATTTTGCACAAATGTTTTTCATTTTTCTTCCTTGATGGATTCTGGATTATATTAGATGTATATATATCTCACAGCAACACTCATAACAGTGACAAAACAATTACATTAACAATCATGTTACGTTATTTTCAAAATGTTTCCTTTTCTTTTTCATTACTTCTTTAAACACACTAGTTCTCCTCTGCAAAGCGCGGGTATTTTGAGATATATATAGATATATAGATATAGATATAGATATATATATAGATGGTGACTTCCCTGCAGCTTAGCAGTGCTCCAGATTTCTGCAGGACACTATGGGAGATGGAGTTCTGGTTTCACAGCCCTGCTGGGTACTGTGGGTACTGCCAGGGGATGCTGCAGAGACACAGGGACTTCGGTTTCCAATATTTTGTACAATTTAAAGGTGGCAATATCTCATAACTTGATAACTAGGCTGGCCTTGAAAGCCACAAAATAAAACAAAGAAACATTAATCTTAATCTGCAATCAATTAAGATAATATTTTTATATAGATTTGTGTGAGTTATGCCCAAGCACCCACATTAACATCTAGTTGGATGAAATAACATTTGCTATGAGCTCTCAGAATTTTTTTTCTATCACACTTCCTGTGCAGGTGGGACTACTGTTCCATGTTAATCACACCACCTGCAGTCAGCCAGCCTGCATTTATAACAAATTCTGGAGACATGGTCTGCAGACCTGCCTTGGCATCCGATTTAAACACTGGCGAGTAACTTCTCTTGAACATTTATGAATCACATGAACTACACCAAAAGAGACAGCTAACTGCTTAAAACTATCTAGTTAAAGTATTTCTGACAACCAAGTTTACAACTGTCATGTTAGTCTATGCTCAATCCTGGACCACACCTGAAACAGCATCCTGGTCAATATTGAAGAACTGCTGAGTAATGCAAATTTTATTCATGAATGCATTTTTATGTTGTAGTGTTAGTTGTGCCACTACACTATATATAAGGCCTCTTTCTGCACCGAGGTCAAGTGCTAGAAAGACAGCACAACATACTAAATTTTGCTAAGCATCTGGTCAAATTTGCTTGCAACTTTCCAGTCTCATCTTGTTTCCACTTAAGATGATGTCATTCCAGTACCTCTCTCATCTGATTTTTAAAAATGGGCATAAAACTATTAAGAATTGAAATCAACTGCCATTATTGGTTTACCCAATACAATATAAACACAATTAAAAATATAACATGGGACATGAAGTTAATCACAGTTGTGCACAAGCACTGCAACACATCTACCAAATAAATGAGCCTTATTACAGATCTGTTAAATTTGTTTAAAACTATTTTAGTCGTTGCATTCACTGGTAACTATAAAATGGTGTGTGTGTGTGAGAGAGAGAGAGAGACTGCCGTTTCTCTACAAAAAGATATGCATGCAAATCACCAAAATCAACTTAATTCTACATCTGATATGCATCTTGCCTTTTCAATCACTGAACGCAACTGGATTAGAGTTAATGAAGTGTGCTAAGAAAGTGCAGTAACTATCTTATTATATACATTGTTTCCTACTTCAATTTCACATTCACAAAGACAGGGAGTACAAGGCAAGAATTGGCTCATATAGGACAAGTAACCTAATACATATAGGGTTAAACTGATTCTGCACAAGTCACATATGGCAGAAAACAACACTGAACTGGACTTTGGTGACTCAAAAATACCTCTATCTACCTAGGATTTACATATTAGGGGATGTGAAAGGAAAATTGATCCAGAAGAAAATGAAAGAATGTGCAAAAATATTCACACGCTCCCACAGTACCCACATATAAACTGTTGGTATCTCTAGCTGGTATTTGCTATGTAAATGGAATACATATAATAAACATGGTCATTATGTGCAAAATGCAACATTTTTTGTAGGACAACACTATAGCAACAGTCCAATTGTGCTTCCAGAAAAGCACTGGTGGAATTTAAACACCCTTTTGGCAAAATTAAGTATAAGGTCACACTCCATATGTAATCACTGTAAAAATACACCACCTCCCTCATACAATAATCACATGGGAACAATTGTCAAAATGTGTCACTAAATGAAACTACTGGATTAAGGGATATTACCATAAAATAACTTACTGGTAAATGCATGGCATATGGCAAATCCTGGGACAGTTTATCATGCATTTCTGGGTCTTCCTCGTCATTTTTCACAGTTTCCTCATGAACCATTAATTCATCATGTGGGATAAGTTGATTACCCTGTATTTCCCCATGATCTTTGTCCAGAATGTCATCATGTGAGAGACCCCTGTCTCCCAGTCCAGTATCCAGGCTTCCCACTTTGCCCCCTAATGGCTGTTGCAACGACACCAGACCTCTGGAAGACTGCATTGTTGCAGTATCCGTACATTTAAGAAGAATACCTTCCAATTTGTCGTCAATATTCATTGTTCTGAAGGAGACAGTGCAGCAGGCCCCTAAACATATGATGTCAGTTAAGAAGGGGAAAAAAAAGTAATGTTTACACAAACATATATATATATTTATTGCTTGGTTACATTTTCTCTAGTCCAGTAAAAACACATTTTACATAAAAAAAAATACAACATAAAATAACACTTTGTGACACTGAATTGGGTTAAGCTGGTTTCAAAGCAGTATCAGGCAAAAGGTAGGAAATAGCCCTGGACAGGCCAACAGTCTTTCACAGAGCCCATCTTCACACACAAACACCCCCACCAACACTGACACCTACACCCAAGGCTGACTTGGAATAACCAATTAACATAACAAGCATGTCTTTGAGGATGCAAAAGAAAACCCAGAGTACCCAGAGAAAGCTCAGACAGAAACAGTGAGAACGTATGAAATTCACAAAGACATCATCCTGTCATATCAGTCACAGGGATAGTTGGAAGCTAAAGTTTATGTTATTCGAAGGATAAATTAAAAGTTGCATAAATGGGTTATAAAATTACAGTAAAATCAAACTTCTGATTCCATCCGACATAAATAACATTTTTCACTGTTTTTAAGGGGCATTCATGAAAATTTCAAGTATTCCATCAACATTTACTTTTTGTTAACTTGATGAATAACTTCCATACGTACTGAGATTTAGCATTTCAGCATGTCAATTAATTTATTGCTAATATGCAATACATTTATTATTATATTATGTTACATTGTGCACAAGTGTGTGTTTATATGTTTATACAGTATCTATATATCTCTCTCTCTCTCTCTATATATATATATATATATCTATATATAATATATCTCTATATATACACTGTGTGCACAATTATTAGGCAAGTTGTATTTTTGAGGATTAATTTTAATATGGAACAAACACAGTGCTATCAGTCAATCCAAAATGTTAATAAACCTGAATGTTTCACAACGGAAATGTGAGTGTGAACATCATCAGGGGAATACATATGTGCACAATTATTAGGCAACTATTAGTGTGCAGATTTATTATGCAACTAAAGGAAAAATGAAAATTTTCCCATCTCACTTGTTTATTTTCATCTGTTATAGTGAGAATAATAAACAAACCTCAAAATTTACAAATAAACATCTCTGACATTTCAAAAAATAAATCAATCAATCAATGACCAATATAGCCACCCTTCTTTCCAATAACAGTCATAAGCCTTTCCATTCATGGAGTCTGTCAGTTTCTTGATCTGTTGACGATCAGCTTTTGTGGAGCAGTGACTACAGCCTCCCAGACACTCTTCAGAGAGGTGTATTGTTTTTCTCCCCGTAAATCTAGCGTTTAAGAAGTGCCCACAAGTTCTCGATAGGGTTTAGGTCAGATGAGGAAGGGGCCATGTCATTATTCCTTCATCTTTAAGGCCTTTACTGGCTGGCCACGCAGTGGAGAACTTCGATGCAAGTGATGGAGCATTGGCCTGCATAAAAATCATGGTCTTTTTCCTGTATCACTGTTTGAAGAAAGTGTCTTCGAAAAACTGGCAGTAGGTTTGGGAGTTGATTTTGAGTTCATCTTCAATGCAAAAGGTCCAACTAGCTCATCTTTAAAAATACCAGCTCATACCAGTACCCCACCTCCACGTTGGAGTGGAGCTCTGTGCCCATTACTGATCCACAGGTCCATCCATCTGGTCCATCAAGAGTCACTCTCATCTCATCGGTCCATAAAACCTTTGAAAAAAATCTGTCTTCAGATATTTCTTGGCCCAGTTTTGACGTTTCAACTTATGTTTCTTGTTCAGTGGTGGTTGGGTTTCAGCCCTCCTTACCTTGGCCATGTCTTTGAGCACTGAACACCTTGTACTTCTGGGCACTCCAGGTAGGTTGCAGCTCTGGAATATGAAAGTACTGGAGGATAATGGGTTCCTGGTAGCTTCACGTTTGATTCTTCTCAAATCTTTGGCAGCTAATTTGCCTTTTGTTCTCAACACGTTTCTTGCGACCCTGTTGACTATTTGCAACAAAATGTTTGATGGTTCTGTGATCACACACCAATATCTTAGCAATTCCAAAAGTGCTACATCCCTCTGAAAGACTTTTACAATTTTGACTTTTCAGAGTCAGTGAAATCTCTTTTTTGGCCCATTTTGCCTGAGGAAAACTAGCTGCCTAATAATTCTGCACACCTTGATATAGGGTGTTGATCTCCTTAGGCCACACCCTCCCTCATTACACAAATACACATCACCTGACGTGCTTAAATCCAATAAGCATTCAAGTTAATACAGCTTGGAGTTGGAATATACGCATTAAAAATGATGATATGGTCAAAATACTCACTTGCCTAATAATTGTGCACACAGTCTCTCTCTCTCTCATATATATCTATATCTTATATACACACCCACACATACATATAACATTACATGCATGCATGCACGCACGCACACACAATTTTGTTTTTCTGGTAGAGTGATACATACACTTTTAAAATGCCAGTTCCTAGAAATGAAAGAAAGGGAAAAAAAGCCTTCCAATGGTATTAACACCTGCTAGAAAAGCATGTGCACAAATCAGGATGCAACTTTCTTAAACAAGAATAGTGTTGCAGTGATTGTTAAATCTTATTTTAATATTGATATGTATGTTGCATGCCCAAATAAAGTAAGATAGCCCCTTTACCACTTGATACGCTTTGCTGTTTTCAAAATATTAAAAAACTACAATGTACCGCAGAGGCACTTGTACTCTGGAGTTTAGACAAAATACTTCAGTTTTACTGGCTATATCCTCAGAGCAGTTACTACACTACCTTAAAGTAAATAAATTAGTCTGAAAGGGTTTAAAAAATGATGAAGTCCAAGATTACCAATTAATGAGGTTAACACAATTTCAGTACTTGCATTTTGTCACAAACAGGGAGGGGAAAAAAAAAATAAACGTAGCATTTTGAAATTATTACCTAAAGTTCAATGATGACTTTCAGGCTTAAATCAAGACAGTAGCAGAGGTGTGGTTTGACTTTATGAAGATATAACATGATGGTTCTGTAGCTGTGGAGGGAAAAAAAAAGTTTCAATACCAAAATCACACAGAAAAATACACTGAGAGCACTCTACTATTAAAAAATACTTTGTAAATCATAAATTAAGTCTGAAATTGGAAACCCAAATGTGTTGGTTAAAATCATTAATAAAACTTGTACTTAATGAAACTAGCTATCACATTTTTCTCTAAAGAACAACTGATAACTGCAATAGTTATATTAAAAATACATGAAATCAAATGAAATAACGTGGTCCTCTAAAAGTCTAATATGTTTACACCTATTCTATTCAGAATCCAAGGTTCCAGGGGATACAATTTTGAATTACTAAGCATTCAGTTCAATGCATTTTACTGTGCTCATTCTGCAGAGTATGTTAAGGTGCAAAGAGACATTGGTGGAGAATAGTGTTGCCTCATTTTCTAATATGTACATTTAGTATGGTAAAAGCAGCATCTCCATTTATAATTAATGACAAAGGTATGGCTTTGAAGAAAGTCAAAAGAGAAGAACTGTTATGGGTACAAATATATAAGTATTCATTGAGCGGCAAGGAATAGCTGGTAAATTATCAATTAAAATATTTTCACGTATTCAAGTCACTTTTTAAAACACAGGTAGCAACTTATTTAGTATGCTGCTTCACACTATATTTAAGATTGATGAGTGCACTATGCATGCTGCCAGTAACTACTGCATGTGTGATTTATTCAAAATGAAACTACACAATACATTTAAATGAAAGTCTGTTTGTATATGGAGGATAACACTGACTGCAAACTAGCTATGGGCTTTTACACTAAATGGAGTTAGAAGCTGCTGCAACAAGAAACAATCAGGTTCCGTACATGGTACTAATCTGTCTAGAATGATGCAATTTTTCAATTAAAAAAACAAAACAGGAAACTGACCACCTCTAAAACAAGGTACAATACAAAATTAACAATATCCTATTTTTAAACTGCATTTCAAAATTGTAAAATTAATCTGAACAAAATCTGATATATGAAAAAATTATATAGCATTAAAAATAACCAGAATATTTTCACATACACTGTTATATCACGTTCAAATCATTTCTGCCCCACACTCCAAACTTCTCACCACTGGATAAAAATGAATTCAGGAACAAAAATCCCTACAATCTTATTGAAAGAAAATAGGTTCACAAAATGGATGACTGGTACACCGAATGATAACAGGGACACTGATCAATCTGCCACCAATTGAAATTGGCCAATTTTCAATAAAAAAAAAAAAAAAAGACTCAATCGTGATCTGTGAAAAGGACTATAACAAAAAAAATTCTATTTTTCAGCCCCTGCTTTTCAATGAAATCGATGATGGGTATCAGCCTTAAAAAAACAGATTGGAGCCTCTCTAATAGTTAAGGAATCCTGTAGTCTCTTGACAACCATGCAAGAACAAAAATGCTATTTAAAATTTAACAGGTAATTAAGGGCACTCAAAGCTTTTAAAACTACTTTAAACCATTGCCTAAAAATTATCCTGATTTTGAATCATCCATGTGACACTTGAGGATGACTGAAGGAGTTCCCAGAAAGTAACTAATAGATTCAACATGAACAAGCTGTAAATAGTTTTTTAGATGTGTACCAAACTAAATAAAGTAACATCCCCAAAAAAACTAAGGAAAAAAAAAAACTTCTGAAGATGTCATAACATTACCAGAGAAAAAGCAGAGAACAGCTACTTGCTGTTAAGCGTAAACATTAAAATAGATTAATGCTTTAAGGTCAAGAGAACAGGAATAAACTGTTGATGTGATAAAGTTGTTTAAAATTATGAAAGGAATTATAAGAGTGGACCTCAGCTGTTAATTTAATAACATGGTAGTTACTAATCAAGAACACAAGGTTGCATATAGAAGGCTATTGGGGTTAAATTTCATTCAAAATGTGAGAATGTAAACGGAGAACAAATTTCACGAGAAATAATTCACAAGTTAGTGTAGCTGAATATTTTTCACTGTAGATCTGACATAAACATGGCTTAATACAATAGTTATTTTATAATAATGCAGTCAAAAGACTAAAATGTGTTTTCATTAAAACATTTATGTTCATATTACATTATAATATGCAAGTTTGTTAAAGGGAAAGTGGTTTAATGAAATAAAGATAGTAACAATCACTTTAAAAACTTGCCAAGTTGTAGTCGCCAACTTGTCCAAACTCAGGAATCTCATATGGCATGGCGATGCCAGGGACCTTAGAGTACATCTCTCAGCATCTGGATACTTCTGGCCTATCTTGAAAAGGCAATGCAAAATGCACCCTTAAACTGAGGCCCAAGTGACATTCTGATACCAAATAATGTCAAATTGTTAATGGCTTTCAAGGTTAATCCATATTATAAAAATGCTAAAAGGAATATTTTTAAAGGTAATGGAAATCACTAAAAAGTAATACAGGTGAGGTCTTCAAAAAAGAAAACAATCTTATCTTTTTGATTTGAAGATAAATGGCAAGTATGCACACATTAATGCTGGAGCAAGTTTGTTTACTTTTAATGAATTCCAATGTCGGCATTTTAAAAAATGAAAATAGTTAAGTTTACATCCAATGAACTATTATGGCTTTTAAAAGTTAATAATTCTTTGCATTTATATAGTCAGCAATTGCAGGTTAAGGGCCTTGCTCAAGGGCCCAACAGAGCAGAGTCCCTATTGGCATTTACGGGATTCAAACCGGCAACCTTTCGATTGCCAGTACAGATCTCTAGCCTCAGAGCCACCACTCCGCCTATAAAGTTGTTCCCAATGACGTTCCTAACTTGCAAGCAATGATTTGACTTAATTCAAAACATATCAAAATGTATTCTAGAAAGAAAAACTAGGCACTTTGAATTGTGCAGGCTTAACTGCTACTGTTACATGCTTCCACACTGTTCTTAAGTCTCTATGGTCACACTGCTGAAATTATAGAAAAAAGGAGAAATGTCATGGTTTTACTTGTTCTTTTAAAAACTTTTTGTTCCATGAACATGCAATATTCTAAAGCAAAATGCAAAACTGAAACCAAAGTGCGTTTGGTGAGCCTGAAAATGATAGTGTATTTTCTTATATTACATACTGTGAAACCTCGTAATGTGTACAACAGTGATAGTAATGACCAAGAAAAAAAAACAGCATTTCATGATGACACTAGAGCCAAAATATAGTTTTATTTTAAATATTGGGAATGAATTCTATAATCAACTATGCTTCTGCCTGCATATTTTGGGCTACGTAAGGTATTCAGAGTCTGGGGGAAACAAAACAAAAAAAAAAAAAACAGTCAAGAAACAGAATAACACACATGAACAGGACATGAAAATTCAAAACAGAAGGCAATTCAGCCAAAACTAAATCCAGGTTCAAAGCCTTGTAAGGTAAAAAAGCAAAACATTTCAAATGTCATATTTGTGTATTAAAAATTACAGACTGACATTAATGAAGTTAACAGATAATGAAAACCTCCTGGATACTGTAGGTAATCGTCTGCATGCCAATGTTCTACAATACAAGCTTTAAGAGAAATAAATAAAAAAAATATTCAGATAATTAATAAAACCATTTATCTTATTTGTAAACTAACTAATGAATATATAGATAACAATAATTTATAATAAATGTGTACCATTCAGAGAATAAAAAGCTAGCAGCAGTACTATTATGTGAACCAGCATGTCTCACATTTGTTAGACACGTGTCTACAAGTATGTGATCTGAAACATTGTGCTTAAAGACAAAAAATATTTAAACAACCCAAGACTCTAATTAAAATGATCATGTGTGTTCTAATCCTGCAATGGTGCCCAGATTCACAGTCCACTCTCAAACCAGCACAATGTAGTGTATCTTACTGTTGCAGGATACCAAAGTAAATGACAGAACACCATATAAGCAGAGCACATACAGACACCATAAAAAGCACTGCAGTTGGTAATCAAATCAGAAGTGAAACAGCAATATTATATTTGCACCACACAGTGTCCCTCATTTCTGTAAAGGACTATTTTACAATAAGACCTTGTAAGTTTGACCTCAGTGACAGTGAGAGGGGGAAAAAAAAGAAAAAACAACAAATCAACTAACTCAAAAAAAAAAAAAAAACACACCACACATGGCTTTTCCAGTTCTACAAACAACAGATTCAGAGCATATTCCAATAACAACAATGCAAAGACCTGTTGACTGCTAGTGGTACTCATGTACACATACACACTGAATCATACTCGTACAATTTAGGGTCACAGGTCATCCTAAACAGCACAGCATCATATTGTGGGAATATATTGGTACAGAAGTGGCTTAATACCTCTGTTCAAGTCGACCTTAACAGATCTAGTGGTGTGGGGGTTTGTGTTAAATTTCTTTCTCTTTACTAGGAGGCATACACTATGGTAGGTCAAACAAGCTGTCAGCTATTTTGACTTAAACATTAAAGTATACATTTGTGTGCATACATGTACTTTTAAATAAATTATGTATCTTAAGAACTACTTATGCAAATATTTTGCAAATCAATAGGCCAAGTCTTATGACTAAATGGAGAAGACTACAAAAATCCAGGTTAAATAAAAAATGCTGGACACAATCAAACCATTTTTTGAAGGATATGGAGGTAAGTATTGACCAAAAATAACAGTGGCACCTGTAACAAGACAAACATGATACAACTTGTTTGAAGAAGACAGGACAACTTTTTCCAGAGGTTATTGTTGTACATAGGTTTCCAAAAACACATGTAGTGTGTATTTCGGTTCACCCTCTATGTCCAGATGCTCAGGATGATTTGCATCTCTATCACAAATGACATTACTTGTTCACAGTTTTCCTGTAGATTTTTTATATTTTTATTTGGTTTACTGTCTTGTATTCTCTTCCAAAGATGAGTATATCCTGTATTTATCTTTATTTTTTTGTTTAATGTAAATATTTGTACTTGTTATAATATATGCCCTTTTCATTCTGATTTTCAGTGAGGCGCTTTGTGAATGGGAAATGTGTTATATAAATAAAATGTATTATTATTAAGACACACACACAGAGACCATGGTAAAAATCAAATTATCTCAACGTTTTAAAAATCGTTGAATCAGTCTGTACTTAACAAGCAAACTTTTGGCCCCATCACCAAACTTCCATCTGCATGGAAGTAAAAAAAAAATACGAGCAAAAAGAGAATATAATGTACTTCCTCCACAACCGACGTTAACCTAGTCATGCCATCCAAATTAATTTGGAACAAGCACAGCCAAACATTTGAATCGTATGACCATGAGCAAGTCACATCACCTACCTGTGCTCCAACTAGAAGAACAAAAAAAATGCAACTAATAAATAATTCTACAATCGAATGTGATTAAGTAAAAGGTATACCCTACAGGCATACAGTATGGCGTAGCGGCTTAAACCAGGAGGTTGTGGATTCCAATACCACTACTGACATTGTGTGACCGCGAGCAAGTCAATTTAACAATTGTATCTCAAATGCTGTAAATTTGACGTCGGCCAAGTAAATACACGTCTTAAGTATAACTTGCTGGTCAAATTAATCACTGATTAAAATAAAACTCAAGTTCCTGTTTCTCCATTAATTAATGACCCCCAATTAAATAGTAAACAATAATTCCAATATTAGCGCGCATTTTCAATAAATAAAAAATAAAAATCACAGCGCACTTTGTTCTAAGGGCTGTAGTTCGATAAAGAATAAAACGAAATAAAAACACTCTTGCCCACTTAAAAGAGGGGTTCTCGAACGGCTTAGCTCAAGTTATCCAATATATTAACGTTCACTTCACTTTTTGAATGAACTTGGCCAAAACAGGATTTCACACTTTTTGAGATCGTACTAAACGCAGCGCAAGATCGTATGTTACGCTAAAGATGACACATCAGCGATTAGGCCGAGAGAATTCTAGGCCAGGATCGCATAACATTAAAGGTAGGTTTGTAGCACGCAATTGTTTGTACCCCCGTCTGACGTCTCTTTTCTTTTCTTCTTTTGCCCAAATTTGAGGCGGGGTGAGGGGGGTGAACTTTGATCAAACCTTGAGCGGCGCTCCTCGCACCCAGAGAGAGAGCCTCGAGTGACCACTACGGAAGTTACAACTTAGACCACCCACAAAGCGCCGCTCAGTTGCCGGTCACAACATTTTAAGTCTTTTTTTTCAGTCGCAGATGTCTAATATTTCCATTAAAAAAAGTTAAATAGAATCGTAAATGTCAATGTTGCTCATTTGCGTACGAACCCAGGAGCTGCCAATTTGCTCTCCAGGGCCTGCTCGCTGTCTTTTATTCGCGCTACTCGCCATCGCGCAACTACGCTAAAAAAGCAGGTAGCGCCGCAATCGGCGTCCCATTTAAAGCAAACGCGTTGCAAAAATAAATTATCTTAGAAAGGAAAAAGACTGCACCTCTTCACTCTTGTCAAGCTAGAAATGCCTGCCGCTTTGTATTTCCCCAAATTTCCGAGGTTTTGGAGCTAAGGCCCGCTTGCCTCGGCTGGCTCGCACTCGCACACACACATAACACACATCCGAACATGCATACATACACAGACAGACAGACACACGCGCGCGCACACACAAACAAAAAAGCGCAGGCAGCGCACGACGAAAAGTGCCATTTTAATCCCGTAAAGTGCGCAGCGCCACACCGCCTTCCGTCATGAGCGACCTAGCTGAACTGGGAGTTGAATGTCACATACCGGCTCTGCTAAGCGCCGTTAAACACGCCTGGCTGTCATGTTTTGTCTGCAAAAGTTTCTCCGCTGAAGCTCCCTGTGACAGCAACAACATTCCTGCCCGCACGGCCCCCTCCTCGGCGCCGGTGCATCATGGGAACGCTCGTTTCGGCGGCGTGCGCCCTGAAGAAAAAAAAGGCCCGCGCACTCTGCTGTGCTTCGTGTTTAATCATTTCAGACGTTTCTTTTCGACTTCGTCTTATTAAACAGTGCGTGGGTGTCTTATTTCAAAAAAAGGAAAAGAAATGTCGAACAACTGGCAGTTTGTAAGTACAAAGTTAAGTACATGCTTTCCGGTGCCGACTTTTTGATTTTTATATTTTTATGTGCAACATTCAGTGTTCACTTATATAGTGCCATTAATGCCATGAATTATATCACTGTTCTTTTCAGAGGAATAATTAATACGGTACAAAAAAAAGCACAATGGAAGATGCACTGAAAGCCAATTAAGTTTAAAGACATTAAAATCATTACTGGTAAATTCATAACTGAGCAGGATAAAATTTGTGACGTCTCAAGATTCACTTTATATACTGGTCAGTACTATAATCTGGTCAGTTAAGTAGCAGAGGGGGTTGTTAATCAGTTTCAGCTGCTGTGGTGTTAATGAAATTAACAACAGATGCACTAGAGGGGCAACAATGAGATGACCCCCAAAACAGGAATGGTTTAACAGGTGGAGGCCACTGACATTTTTCCCTCCTCATCTTTTCTGACTGTTTCTTCACTAGTTTTGCATTTAGCTACAGTCAGTGTCACTACTGGTAGCATGAGGCGATACCTGGACCCTACAGAGGTTGCACAAGTAGTCCAACTTCTCCAGGATGGCACATCAATACGTGTCATTACTGTCTCCCTGCACAGTCTCAAGGGCATGGAGGAGATTCTAGGAGACAAGCAGTTACTCTAGGAGAGCTGGAGAGGGCCATAGAAGGTCCTTAACCCATCAGCAGGACCAATATCTGCTCCTTTGGGCAAGGAGGAACAGGATGAGCACTGCCAGAGCCCTACAAAATGACCTCCAGCAGGCCACTGGTGTGAATGTCTCTGACCAAACAACCAGAAAGACTTCATGAGGGTGACCCAAGGGCCCCATGTCCTCTAATAGGCCCTGAGCTCACTGCCCAGCAGCATGCAGCTCGATTGGCGTTCGCCATGGAATACCAGAATTGGCAGATGCACCACTGGTGCCCTGTGCTTTTTACAGATGAGAGCATGTTCACCCTGAGCACGTGTCAGAAGTGAAGGGTCTGGAGAAGCCATGGAGAACATTATGCTGCCTGTAACATCATTCAGCATGAGCAGTTTGGTGGTGGGTTAATGATTGTCTGGGGAGGCATATCCATGGAGGGTCACACAGACCGCTACAGGCTTGACAAAGGCACCTTGGCTGCCATTAGGTATCAGGATGAAATCCTTGGACCCATTGTCAGACCCTATGCTGGTACAGTGGCTCCTGGTGCACAACAATTCCTGGCCTCATGTGGTGAGAGTATGCAGGCAGTTCCTGGAGGATGAAGGAATTGATACCATTGACTGGCCACCACACCTTCCTGACCTAAATCCAATAGAACACCTCTGGGACATTATGTTTTGGTCCATCCAATGCCACCAGGTTGCACCTCAGACTGTCCAGGAGCTCAGTGATGCCCTGGTCCAGATCTGGGAGGAGATCCCCACAACACCATCTGTCATCTCATTAGAAGCATGCACCGATGTTGTCAGGCATGTATACAAGAACACGGGGCCATACAAAGTGCTGCATACAATTTTGAGTTGCTGCAATTAAATTTTGGCAAAATGGACTAGCCTGCCACATCATTTTTCACTCTGATTTTTGGGGCGTCTTTGAATTCAGGGCTCTGTAGGTTGATCATTTTCATTTCCATCAAACGATGTGGCATCCTTTCGTTCCTAACACATTACCCAGTCTATATCAGTATAGATATCCAGGAGGATTTCTTTTTCCCATTGAGATCTGATGTGTTTTCAAAGTGTTCCTTTAATTTTTTTGAGCAGTTTATATATTTATATATTTATTTATATATATACATATATATATATATATATATATATACATATATATATATGTATATGTATATATATATGTATATGTGTATGTATATATATATGTATATGTGTATATATATATATATATATATATATGTATATATATATATATATATATATATATATATATATATATATATATATATATATATATATATATATATATATATATATATATATATATATATATATATATATATATATATATATATATATATATATATATATATGTGTATATATATATATATATATATATATATATATATATATATATATATATATATATATATATATATATATATATATATATATATATATATATATATATATATATATATATATATATATATACATATATATATATATACACATATATATATATATATATATATATATATATATATATATATATATATATATATATATGTGTGTATATATATATATATATATATGTGTGTGTATATATATATATATATATGTGTGTGTATATATGTGTATATATATATATGTGTGTATATGTGTATATATATGTGTATATATATATATGTGTGTATATGTGTATATATATATGTATATATATATATATATATATATATATATATATATATATATATATATATATATATATATATCCCTGTGCTATAAAAATGGTGCCGTCCTTTGAATGAAATATAAGACAGAGGTCCTCACTCTTTGTGGTCATTAAAAATCCCTGGGCAACCTTCAGAAAGAGTAGGGTGTATCCCGATGTCTGGGCTAAATTGTCCATCATGGCCTGGTCATTTTGTCTGCCTAATCATCCCCCGTCTCTGATTGGCTATCGCTCACCCCTTCACCACCTAACGGCTAATGTTTGGTGAGCTATTTGAGTACCTTGAAATGTGCTTATGAATGTATTATTATTAATGATAATAATAATAACCAGTTACTACTTCTAATTAAACAAAGTTTATGCCTCAGTTATGACTGACTTTCTTAATGTTTGTTTTTCCTTGACCAGCACCAAACTATAAAGAGGTATTGTGCAGAGCAGGCCAACAGATGACCAACCAGCTTCAGGGGGATTAAACAGTCCTGGAAGTTCACATTTTCACTCCACTCAATTTTATACTTAGCTGTTAAAGAAGCATTTTATTTAATTGAATGGCACATTTGTATTCTCATTCTGCCACACCAGTCATTTTCAAAATTGATTTTCTTTTTTCTGAGATCACCATCCAGATATTTCCTGGACCAGAGCAGATCATTATTTCTCAGATCTTCATTGTTTTTCTTTTCAGAAATTTTATTGAAATAGATTTAGTATGAAAGTCACATATGAAAATGGGATCTAAGTTAGGCTGGTTATCTTTTGACTTGCTTGCGTCTCATTATTATTTGGCTGATCGTTAAAGAGGAAATGAGACAATCAAAATGGAAGTCACATAAATCATGACAACATATTATGTGCCATTTCCATTAGTAATTGGTTGCTAATAGAAAAGTGCCTAGAATGAAAACCTGTAGCCACTGTGGACCACCAGGAACTGAGTTTGATATTCCTGATCTAAAGATTTTGAAAGTCAAAATAAATCTTCCATTTTATGGTATAATGAAATGCTTTTCTTACTACTTCATTTTTCACTGATGTGCTAAAGTTTTGTAATCTCCCTCATCTAAAGCAATGTTGTCTGTCAAGCAGTAGACCAGGAATGTACTGTAGATCTATTCCTCTACTTTTTCTTATATACTTATTTTCATTTCAGCTAATTTGTATGTGATGCATGTTAAATTAGCTGTTCTACATATAAAAGTGTTACTTCATCATTGCTTTTTCAAGAAAGTGTAATATGAGGAAGTTATATTTTTAAACTTTGAGACACAGCATATGGGTTTGACGTGAAATAATATGCTGTTTCCTGACTGCATTGGGGTAAGGTTTATCAATCAGAAAAAGACGTTAAATCTTGACAAACTCCATTTTTTGCATATTTGTCCAATGAGTTTATGTAAGGCAGTTTGCATGATTAGGATCCATAATTATTTACATGTATATACAGTATTGCAATTGGAGCACAGTCTAGATTAAGTGATTTGCTCAGGGATAAACAATGAATCAGTGGCAGGAATTAAATCAGAAAAAATATAGTCTATGGTCCAGTGCTTTGAATACTATATTGCCAGCCTATAAATGCTGTGCATTGGTTTTTCAATTGATTTTTTTTTCACTTCATAAATTAGGTTCAGCATTTAGTAGTAGAAATAGGCCCAGTACACAGTAGCAGTCCATCACAGCTTTATTATTTATGTGAGGTTTTCATTTGTCACTTATCTTATACTTATTACATTTTAAATTTTGCCCAGTTTGAATTGTAGTGATTTTGGTGTCTCTATGATGTTGGCTAATCCATCTAATTTTGTTTTACCTGCAGTTTTAACAATTTTTATACAGTTTAAAGAGCAATAGCAGCTGCATTAATACTTCCAGAAATACTCTTTTGACCATAGATGATTAAGGCAAAAATTCTGAAATCAAACTGAATGTTTTCTGTAACATTGCACCTTCTATCACCACCTGTTTTTATTTTGCTGGCTTACCACCCATAAGGTCCGTCTTCCTACTCATTCATTCTTCCAGCCATCCATCTACATCTTAACCTGTTCATTCAGATGCAAGAATTACAATTTGTTTACAATGATTAGGATCCATAATTATTTACATATATGTAGTTCAACTGGAGCACAATTAAAGTAATTTACTAAGGGATTCACAGTGAGAAGTATTAAATCAGAAACATTATGCGTTATAATGTAGTCAATAGATTAAAATTGACTTCAATAAATCAATTTTAAGGTCTCCGGATATTGAGGAAGAAAGAAACAAAATTCCAGCCTACAGATTTCTGAGGCAATAATGGTTTAAGACCTATGGTTATATTGAATAAAGCAGGCCACAATCTTCCCATTTTTGGTCAATTGTTCACACAGCCCCCCGGGTATTCTACAAGGTGCTATGGTACAGCAGAATGCAATAATAGGCTAACATTACTTTTGTCATTTGTGATGACACATTCATTCTAAGGTCAGTTCCCTTTGGATTACTTGATCAAAATAGCAATGACTTCAAGGGCCATAAGAGGAGAAGAGAAAAAAAAAATAAAACCAAAGACGAGTAAAAAAAATGGCTACATTTATTAGGTTCTATGTGATAACTCAACCATAGCTGTAAAACCTTTATGCTAAAATAACATGCATTCAACCTTGATTTAAATTCTAAAATTAATTGGGCTTCTCCAGTACTGGTAGGTAGATCATTCCAGAGACAGACTGTAATGTTTGTGCATTGTTTCGAAGGACGATGAAAAACAAACAACTCCATTCTTTGAGAAAAGGAATTTTCACCAAGTACAGTCCCTCATGAGCTTCTTACAAATTGATAATATTGCCGTATTTTAGTGCATAGACCTAAAATATAGACTTATGAGTGAAACTGTGCTAAGGGGGGAATGATATGGTGAGATTAGTTATCATTCACGTTGTGTACATGGTATAGCACATTAATCATACAGTAATTTTTTACCCCCTAGAAATAGTGGAAACTGCCAAAATGGCAGTGCCACTATCGTCAGAGTATGAGTGGCCAGTGGCATATGAATAGTTTGAAGAACATACCATTGATATACAGTAACCTGTGTACAATGGGCCAGTTACAGATCTCGGCCTAACTAAAAACTGATTAACATTCTGGTACATGCTGAGAAAAATCTAATTTCTCCAGTTTAGAAATTGAGGTGGCAATTGCGTTGACGAACAGATTACTGTCAAGTTTAACACCTGTGTTTTATATGGATTTGTAATAACTAAATTTGAAACCCTATAGTAATTATTGTTGTTATTGTCTTGCTATTTACAGAATTAGTACCCACTAAAAGTATTCCTGTGTGCCACTGTAGCACAGTAGCATTGCTCCCTCAGTGACCAAATGGGTTTTATCTTTCGTGTACTTGGTTAAAAAAAAAATTTCTCTTTAGATCTTTGTAGATTGCTGACTTGCTTGGCATATCCATTGGGCAGGTGCAGTTCACTGCACACCCTACTAATTCATTAGTGTTGCAGTAATTAAGGGGTTAATGTGGCTTAGACATACTTACATTAAATGCAGGTTGACGTGGAGTTCAGAGTTTTAACCTGTTTACCAAGGTATAGAAATTTGTAAATTGGTTTATCCGTGACATCTTGCAATTTATTTTCGGAATGTTAAAACGGTGAAGGAAAGCAGATATGATAAGTAAAAGTGAAAGAACATATGGCATAAAAATATCTCTCACCCCTTCTATCCATATGGTAGATTCCTAATATAATTTATATTTACAGCATGTTGCATTTCTTCAGTAAAGGCAGGCAGAGACCATTATGGGGGAAGAGCTATGGAGGAGTGAGATCTATTTCTGTTTAAAATGGCATTTTTGGTGAGCCAAGTATTAATGATAGGCAGACTTTGTCACATACATTGAATACGATATTTAAATAAGTGTCAACAGTTTATAAAAAAGTTTTCACCTATATACTCACTGAGCAAATTATTAGGAACACATGTGCACCTGCTTGTCCATCCAATTATATAATCAGCTAATCATGTGGCAGCTGCACAATGCATAAACTCATGCAGATACAAGTTAGCAGCTTCAGGTAATGTTCACATCACACACCGAAATGGGGAAAAATGTGATCTCGGTGATGTGGACTGTGGCACAATTTCTGATGTGTTGGTTTGAGTATTTCAGTAACCAATGATCTCCAGGGATTTTTCACTCACAATTTTGTCTAGAGTTTACTCTGAATGGACAGAAAAACAGAAAACATCCATTGAATGCCAGTTGTGTTGACAGAAACACCTTGTTGATGAGCCAAATCAAAGGAGAATGGCCAGACAGGTTCAAGCTGACAAAAGGACTACAGTAACTGACTTAGCTAATCTGGACAACTGTGGCAATCAGAAAAGCATCTCAGAATGCACAGCACTTTGAACCTTGAGGTGGATGGAGTACAACAACAGAAGACCACATCATGTTTTCCATTCCTGTCAGCCAAGAACAGAAAGCTGAGGCTGCAGTGGGCACATGCTCGTCAAAACTGGATAGATGAAATCTAGAAAAATGTGGCCAGGTTTGATAAATATTGATTTTTGTTGAGGTAGACAGAAATTAGGTCAGAATTTGGTGCCATCAGCATGAATCCATATACCCAGCCTAGCCTGCCTTGTGTCAACAGTCCAGGCTGGCGGTGGCGGTGTAATGGTGTGGGGAGTGTTTTCTTGACACAGTTTGGAGCCATTAATACAAATCATTCAAGACTTCAATGTCATGGCCTATTGATTATTATTGCTGACCAGGTGCATTCCTTTATGGCCACAATTTACCCATCTTCCAGTGGTTACTGACAGCATGATAATGCACCATGTCACACAGCAAAAGTTGTCTCAAACTGGATTCATGAACATGACAATAAGTTGTTTTTCAATTGACTCCCCAGTCACCAGCTCTCTTGTCTGGGAGATGAGAAGCATGGATGTTCAGCTGACAAATCTGCAGAAATTATGTGATGTAGTCATGTCATCATGGAACAAAACATCAAAGGCATGGTTCTAACATCTTGTGGAATCTGTACCACAAAGAACTGAGGATACTGAGATCCAAAGTAGGCCCTATTTGCTTATTAGTATTAGTATATAATAATTTGCTCAGTGAGTGTATTATTTCTTCCTTTTTTGCCAACCTATGCTCTAGCAACTGCCTTCTGTCAAGTACTGAATACAAGACATTTCACATTGCTAAAGATAGGAATTTTAAGGTTCTTGATATGGCATAGTTTAGCAGCACTTTGGCTTATAAGATAGATAGAAGTTACCAATGGTGATGGCAGGAGGATAAAAAAGGTGAACTTCACACTAATTACCAAATTAATTTTCCTAACCAACTTCTTTCAGTGCAATCACAGGCTGCTAAAACAGAAGTTGCAACAAAGGAAAATAGTTAGTTGGGGCATGATAACAAAATAATTTTTTTTTCTTTTTTCTGCAAGTGTCTAAAAGAAAGAGGATCGCTTTGGGACTATACTGTGTATGTGTGTTTATGTATAAAAGATACATATTAACAGGAAGCTAGAATGGGCATGAGACCATGGAGAGGCTGTCAAAGGGATTGTACGTAACAAGGAGCTGAAGGCCTTCTCTTAAAGATATTTATATAAATAAGCATCATTAGGGAGAAATAGCTCCTGTAGTGAAGCGTCTGAGACTGTGATTCTCCAAGAACAGTTTGCTTAACTCTCTTCCTTATGTGTCGGAAGACAGTTAGGCTAAGATCTCTTATAATTGCATTGCCCTTCAACTGTGTGTCAGAGCTCAGGGGAGAAGTGTAACCAGAGAACACTTTGTATGGTATCCTCTGACCTTGTTCTTTAAGTAGCTGGGTTGTAAAGAGAGTATCATTGCTAGCGAGACTGTGAAAAAAGTTAAAAGGTGAACTCTGGAAAGTGTGTGGCTGTATGAGAAATAGACAGTCCAGACTTACTGCTTTGTGTTTAGTTAAGTGAAGTGTGGAGACAAGGGTTTTTTTTGCTTTGGCTTTTTTTACTGTATATTCTTTTGACATATTGTGTTCATTTTTTCTTTGTTGTTTTAATATAATAAATAAATACATTTTTATATTTGAATTGTTGTAATGCATTATTATTTTGGATTATAAGTACATGTGTGGGCACTTTGCTACTACAGTATGTAATATAAATGAGTGCTTAGCTGGTAGGAGTTTGCCAGGAGCAAGTGGGAAGTCTTAAGTAAGACCTTCAGGGAAGGAGTAAAGCCAATATTGCATCAGCAGAAGCCCTTCTCATGTGTGTGCGTGTGAATGCTGCACTCTAGGCAGGGCAATAGGCAAGGATCATCGGTCCCAGGAGAGAGAGGGGGGGAGATACAGGTTACATAGGGGCATGCAACGTTCCTTCAAAACAATAGAAGGTGGCTGACACAGCAGTGAATGGCCAGTACTCCCCATCTAGAAGGAGCAGGCTTGCTCTATCTTGTAAGCATGTGCTGGTACTTTTATGGTAAAGAAAGTCCTTGGGAGCACCAAAGGTTGAGGGGATTTCATGAGAGGAGTGGAATAATCAGCAGCATGAGTAACTCCTAGAGAGAATTCCTGTTATAGGTGAATTTTAATCCAAGATGGTTGTTCTTAATCCTGGAAGTGATTCTGGAGCTTGGCCCTGAAGCAAACACTGTCTCAAAGCTGTCTCAAAACTGTGACTCGTAGAGCTTAGAGTCAGAAAGTTTAAAATTTAAAGAGCGAGAGAGAGAGGGACGAAAGTAAAAGATGAGAGGGAGAGAATGTATATTTTCCTTTTAAAAGTTATTGTATTATAAATTAAAACTGCAGTTGAAAAGTACTGATAAGCATTTTAGACTATTCATGGTATGTTTCATATTTTTAATTTCCACATCTTTCAACTTCCACATCTATCTCAATCAGCCTGTATGTCCATCGAGGTCCCTTCAGAAATATTTACTATATTCTTATCTTCTAATTTAAATACTTTTTAAAAGCTTTCAGACCTTAATGAACACTGTTTTGTCATTTTCCCCAAGAAATGTTTAATGTGTAGTGTAAAAGTATTCAATTATGATTAATTTTAATGTTTCAATTGTCTGCAGAATGACTGGTTTAGTCGACAGTGGAGGAACCATACAGATGTGCTGGTAATTTATTTTTCTTTTCTTCTAGTAGAGGGGTTTTAGCTGCCCAGATTCAAATCATGTTTTTAAATCATGTGGTTGTTTCCTTTACAGACGTTCAATCACTCCGTCTTCATAGGTTTGTAGGGTAATTATTGGCTAGTGTACAGAAGACTTGTGGAATTCTTACTTGCACATGCAATATGCCACTGTTCTCTGGAACCATGATTAGTGGTCCTTACCTGAAAAATCTCATAATTTGACATATTTACTAAGTACAGTGAAATTCTTACTTGAATGTCTGACCAACATACAAAATGTTGCGACTCTCTGTCACTGAACATATTAAATACATAGGTACATTTTAATTAATAGAAAACACAGGTCAGCTCACCTAATGTACTCCTTACCCCCATTTTTATGTTCGTATAACTGGAAACCTTGTGGAGAAAAAAAAACTCTGAGAAAAGCTACAGTATACTCAAGTTATTATACTATATATATACAGTGGTGTGAAAAACTATTTGCCCCCTTCCTGATTTCTTATTCTTTTGCATGTTTGTCACACAAAATGTTTCTGATCATCAAACACATTTAACTATTAGTCAATTATAACACAAGTAAACACAAAATGCAATTTTTAAATGATGGTTTTTATTATTTAGGGAGAAAAAAAATCCAAACCTACATGGCCCTGTGTGAAAAAGTAATTGCCCCCTTGTTAAAAAATAACCTGACTGTGGTGTATCACACCTGAGTTCAATTTCCATAGCCACCCCCAGGCCTGATTACTGCCACACCTGTTTCAATCAAGAAATCACTTAAATAGGAGCTTCCTGAAACAGAGAAGTAGACCAAAAGCACCTCAAAAGCTAGACATCATGCCAAGATCCAAAGAAATTCAGGAACAAATGAGAACAGAATTAATTGAGATCTATCAGTCTGGTAAAGGTTATAAAGCCATTTCTAAAGCTTTGGGACTCCAGCGAACCACAGTGAGAGCCATTATCCACAAATGGCAAAAACATGGAACAGTGGTGAACCTTCCCAGGAGTGGCCGGCCAACCAAAATTACCCCAAGAGCACAGAGACGACTCATCCGAGAGGTCACAAAAGACCCCAGGACAACGTCTAAAGAACTGCAGGCCTCACTTGCCTCAATTAAGGTCAGTGTTCACGACTCCACCATAAGAAAGAGACTGGGCAAAAACGGCCTGCATGGCAGATTTCCAAGACGCAAACCACTGTTAAGCAAAAAGAACATTAGGGCTCGTCTCAATTTTGCTAAGAAACATCTCAATGATTGCCAAGACTTTTGGGAAAATACCTTGTGGACTGATGAGACAAAAGTTGAACTTTTTAGAAGGCAAATGTCCCGTTACATCTGAAAAAGAACATCATACCAACAGTAAAATATGGTGGTGGTAGTGTGATGGTCTGGGGTTGTTTTGCTGCTTCAGGACCTGGAAGGCTTGCTGTGATAGATGGAACCATGAATTCTACTGTATACCAAAAAATCCTGAAGGAGAATGTCCAGCCATCTGTTCATCAACTCAAGCTGAAGCGATCTTGGGTGCTGCAACAGGACAATGACCCAAAACACACCAGCAAATCCACCTCTGAATGGCTGAAGAATTACAAAATGAAGACTTTGGAGTGGCCTAGTCAAAGTCCTGACCTGAATCCAATTGAGATGCTATGGCATGACCTTAAAAAGGTGGTTCATGCTAGAAAACCCTCAAATAAAGCTGAATTACAACAATTCTGCAAAGATGAGTGGGCCAAAATTCCTCCAGAGCGCTGTAAGAGACTCATTGCAAGTTATCGCAAACGCTTGATTGCAGTTATTGCTGCTAAGGGTGGCCCAACCAGTTATTAGGTTCAGGGGGCAATTACTTTTTCACACAGGGCCATGTAGGTTTGGATTTTTTCTCCCTAAATAATAAAACCATCATTTAAAAACTGCATTTTGTGTTTACTTGTGTTATATTTGACTAATGGTTAAATGTGTTTGATGATCAGAAACATTTTGTTTGACAAACATGCAAAAGAATAAGAAATCAGGAAGGGGGCAAATAGTTTTCACACCACTGTATATATATATATATATATATATATATATATATATATATATATATATATATATATATATATATATATATATATATATATATATATATATATATATATATATAGTATAATAAAGATATAAAGTAGATAATAGTATGCTTGTTAAAAAATAAAGTAACTGAACAGTATAAATTGTAGTAAAAGAGCATGGAATTCATGGAAACATAAATAATTATCACAACAGTACAGCTCAGAAAATATATGTTGTGGAGAAACTTCGTTATGAAATATTTTAGTACTTGAAAGTGTCATGTGAGGGAGTTATATTTTTTCAGGTTTTACAATATTTTTAAATTGTAACTATGAGAGATGCTATACCAATTTACCTTTTAAAATATTTACCTGTTTTATATGGGATGTGACATTAATACTGTGTAAGGTAATACAGTGTTTCATTAAAAAGCACAAGTTTCACACATTTTTACATTATTTGTAGTAAGGAAAATTGGTTTCTGATTACATTTAGAAACCTTTTATTGTATTTATATTTTGAGGAAATTTGTTAATATGATGTAGAAGGATTTAGGGCCTTGGGTGAGATTTAGGTTAAGAATCTTAATTTTCATTTTCATTAATATAACACAGCAGTGAAAATTCAACCTGCAATATCCTAGGATAAAACTAAATTTTTTAGTAGTTATACTTTTTTTGGACGAGCAAGGGGAAAATACTGGTAATATGACTTATATTTAAAAGTGGGATTTGCTGTCACTTGTCATACTGTTTATATTGCTTTACAAAATGGACGTGCTTTCAAAGCTAACTTTACTAGATTTAGGACAGATATTAATTTGCTCATAAGTGTTTGCAAAGGTTTTGAACTAATGACAAATACATGAGGTGAAAGTAAGTAGAAATTATAAGTGATTTAATTTCTGGTTTGTAAATATTAATTGGGAAGCACATTCCATGGATTAATTTAATTTTACTGTATAAAATCTTGGCAACTAGAGGACCATATTGCTGCAACATTCCCCACAGTAAATATCACAGTTGGGATGCCTAAAATGTGTAAATCCATTAAAAACTGAAAGTAAAAACACTAAATCTGTTCCACTGTATACATAAATACATACTGTATACATACCACATGCATAACTATTTGATATGTGTAGAAAAAGCAAAAAATATTGCCTTTTCATCATTGTAATTTGAGCATTAAAGAGCCCAAATAACTGGCATCCTTTCCAGGGTTTGTTCCTGCCTTGCCCTCATGCTAGCTGGGATAGGCTCCAGCAGACCCCTGTGAACCTGTTCAGGACTAAGTGGGTTGAAAAAATGCCTGGCTATAGATATAGTGGATCACTAGGATTAAAAATGTGTTTGATTCATAGGCATTGACAAAGTTCTTATTGTTTTTGCTGCAAATTGTACAGGATGACCCTTGTGAGCAGGAAAGTCATGATGAGAGAGAAAGTCACGATGAACAGGAAAGTCATGATGAGTATGAAAAGACTACAAAGCAGAAACTGGTAAGTGAAACACAGGATATGGTTTTGGAGTCATGTTAAACTACCAAGACTTGCCATAGCGTTACATTTGTTCCTGAACCACACAATCAAGTGTCGTCCCCTCTTATGGAGGAAGCTTATTTTATTTTAAACTTTTATGGTTTTGATTGCTGTTTATATATCTTTCTAAGGATTAAAGTTCGAAAAGAAAATCTGAAGCTGAATTCTTTTGAATTCTGGCTATCTAGGTCAGCTAGATAATGTTTGCTATATGGGTGGCATGGCACAGTAATTTATGCTGCTGCTTCACAGTTTCAGGGACCTAGGGTTGAATCCTGGGACAAACAGGCATGACTTCTGAGAAGGGATTGAAGCAGTTGAACCCTTTCAGTTTAAGAAAACTGACATTAAGAGGGGACATAATTGAAGTTTATAAATTATAAAAGGAATTAGTACAGTACACATCCATTCTTACTTTAAAATAAACTCTGCAAGAAGAATATGGTTGGAAACTTGTTAAATGTAGCTTGCAATCAAATGTTAGTAAGTTTTTCTTCACACAAGTTTTTCTTCAAGAATCATAGACCCTTAGAATAAATTACCAAGTCGTGCCGTGAAGAGCAGGAGTTTTGGGACCTTCTGATTTTGACTTGAAGTTATTTTGGACAATGTAAATAAATAGGATGAATGAGCTTTTTTGGGCCTAGTCTCAGTACAGTTTTTCCTAAAGTTCTATCCTGACTATGTGTGGTGGTTGCACATTCTGTCTTTATATAGGTCTGTCTCACTCTATGCAGCGGAGACTCTTGTCTGCACACAGCTAAATTAGATTAAGTTTGTTTGAGATTGGATGGAGTAGATGATAAAAACTGCTATACATCTGTTTGGGTGATGGAGGTCTTACAAATGACCACCATATGATAGTCATGGTTTTAAGACTGTGTTTATACTGTTTTTGCTATTTTTTTATTTGTTTTTGCAATTCTTAGGTTCTTTTCATTGAAATTGTGGTGTGTTTTGTATTGCTTTGTCAAAGATATTGTTACCACCCACAAGCACTCATTCTCACATTACATTGTAAAAAGCATGTTATTTATCAAGTAAAATTTGCTGCTGTCTGAGCAGTTTTTTTAATTTTAAAATAAACTTAACTAAAAACCACAAGGGTTAAGATTACCTCCTCTCAATTTAGAGGAATGTCAATACTTACACAATCCTTAGTTTAAGGTTTTGTAATAAAAAAAAAAAGAAAATGACTGGAGAAAGCTACAGCACACAGAGAGCACCCACTTAAACATGGAGGTTCCCATGTGTAAAGTTGACCTATAAAGTGTCAGGACCAAGATTTATTCCAATGATTGTGGAGTTGTGAGCCAGCAGGGTTACTATCTGGGCCACTCTGCTTTCCTCCATTTTGTTAGTTGACTACTATAATATAACCCAGTGTAAGGGAGTATGTATAGGTACATATTGGAATGTGCCCTGCATTGAACTGGCATCATCACCCAGTTTGCAGTGCTTGGATGCTACTGGAACAGACTTTCGATCTATGTGACCCCATATTGGATTTATAGGGTTCAGAAAATGAGTGAATAGGCATAGGTGTTTTTTTTTTTTTTTTAAAGTGCATAGAGGATTTTTAAGAAAATATTCAGGAAAACACAATGTTTTCCATGTTATGTCTCCACCACATTTTAAAGTGTTTGAATTGAAAGGCTTGAATACATTTGTGTTAATCTAATGATCAATTCATATTTTATTTTATGGCACTCTATCATCATGATCACAACCATAAAACAGCTTGTAAAGCAATTAAACGTATACTGTAATGTAAAGCACTTAAGTATAACAATACATAAATTAGCATTGCAGAAGTTTGAAATTGTCCAGAATTTTTTTTTTTTTAATATTAATACTTTTTTATCAAGATACCAGTAAATTGATTTAAAAATACAACCAAGACATTATTAATGTTGCAAATGGTTGTTTTGGATATTTTTGAACCCGAAATTGAACTTTAAGAATACCAATACCTTGCAACTCAAGGAAAGACGATCGACTTGTTTATTGTGCTATCACAATTACTAATATTTATCTAATAACCAAATTAACATTTAAAAATGATTAATTGAGCATGAACTAAGAGAGTTCATCGTTAGGACACTAAAATCTTAAGCAGTTATTATTATTAAATAGTTATTCGCAGCATTAGTCATGTCTTGAATAATGGTACAGTACAGTGATAAAAAAAGTATCAATTTCATATTTAGGTTATTCCAAGCTTTTTAACACAAGTGTATAGTACTGGGATGTTGTACCGTGTTATATTTTTTCATCTTAAAAGTCATTTACCCAATCCTAACTCTAAGTCATTTACTGAAATACCTGAAATAGTGTATATGTTATAATACTATTATACTATAATATATATATATAGTGTATGTATGTATATGTATGTGTATGTATGTGTATATATATATATATATATATATATATATATATATATCACGACACAGTGGAACCTCGGTTCACGACCATAATTCGTTCCAGAACTTTGGTCGTAAACCGAGTTGGTCATGAACCGAAGCAATTTCCCACATAGGATTGTATGTAAATACAATTAATCCATTCCAGAACGTACGAACTGTATGTAAATATATGTAAAGATTAAGCACCAATATAGTTAATTACACCATAGAATGCACAGTGTAATAGTAAACTAATGTAAAAGCATTGAATAATGCTGACACAAAACACCCAGGCTCGCTCGCGCTCTCTCTCTCTCTCTGTAACACACACACACACACCACCCCCTCCCCTCCCCTCCCTGTCAGCAGCACATGCTCACTCTCTCTCTGCGCTTGCTTGCTCGCGCTCTCTAATCTCTCTGTAGCACACCCCCCACCCCGTCAGCAGCACGCGCTCGCTAATCTCTCTGTAGCACAACCCCCCCACACCCCCCCTTCAGCAGCACGTGCTCGCTCTCTCTCTCTTTCTGTGCTCGCACGCTGTCTCTCTCTGAACAGAGGGGAACATTTGAACAAATCCGAACTTTAATTTAAAAACCAACCACAAGCAACCAAAAAAGTAACATTGCAGGGGTTCATGCTAATAGCCTTACAGCCCTATCGCAGTAAACACTTTTTTTAAAATGAGTTTTAAGCACAGCGGAAAAAAAGGAACATTTGAAAAAAGAGAAAAGTAACATTGCAACAATTCACGCTACGAACTGAAAAATTTACTTTTGAAAAATCCATAATACAAAAACCACCAAGAAAACTAACCTTGCATGAGTCGAGTTCTGGCATGAAGTGAGGAGGAAGAGTCTGAATCCACAATGGAAGGATGTTTTCCTTTAGGTGTTTTCTCTCTTGTGATTTCTTGGGTTTCTGGTGTTTTTAGCTGTTTAGCTGGTGGGAGCGAAAGCCTCATGCAGCTATTTCAAAAAGAAAGTTCTTGTGACCCAGCTCTTCGTGTTTGCCCTCCACATTACTGGCAGTCTGGCTTTGTTTACTTTGTGCTCCTTGAAAGCACGGGGGTTCTCAAATTGGTAAATAAGTAAACTGGTAAACAGTTTTTCCACCTCTTCCAGCACTTGAAGCCTCTGCCTGGTTAACGCTGTAACTCCTTTTGCAATATCACCTGCTTTAATAGATTCTTTCTGCTTTAGAATACTGTAGTCAAAATCGTAGATTTTGACTTCTTGTACTCGGCGGCAAGATCAGTAACACGAACGCCACACTCTTAAACTTTTCAATAATTTCTTTCTTTACTTCGATTTTAATTTTCTTCAAAACTTTCTTCTCACCACTCTTCACTTGCTTAGAAGCCATAGTTAACTGGAAAAGCACACAAAATACTGTAGAGCACAAAGAGAGCTCAAGTAAAGCACGCACGTCTGACTGAGAACAATGAACAGGGAGCGGCTCTGCTTAAATGAACCAGCCAGCCAGCCAGCCAGGCAGGCAGGCACGCGGCTCTTCTCTCTCTGCTGTACCCCCCTCCCCTGTCAGTGGCAGGCGGGCACATACGTGCACACAAACCTCCCTCCAGACCCAAACCCGCACCCCCTGTCAGTAGCAGGCAGGCAGGCAGGCAGGCACGTGGCTAGCTCTATTTCTCTCTCTCTCTAGGCACGTCTGACTGAGAACAATGCAACATGTGCGGAAATCATAGGCGCACACAAACCGAAAGGGAAACTGGCTTTGTTCGTATACCGAGTGTGTGGTCGTGAACCGAGGCAAAAGTTTGGGAAACTTTTTGGTTGTGAACCGAGTTGTATGTGAACCGAGACGTTCGTGAACCGAGGTTCCACTGTATATATATATATATATACTATATAATACTATTCTATAATACTATTCTACCTTCTATAATAAATATGTATAAAGCTTCCCCTTTTATAAAGTGTGGTTTTGTTATGTAAACGAATTAAAGATGTTGCTAATATTTTAAACTTTTTGTTTTCAGCCTAAGTGGTTCAAAAGAATGTGGAAAAGCTGCATGCGAACATCGGTAATATTTATTTAGCAACTTTTCTTATTTTTATAAAATATTTTTAACTTTAAAATATTTTATAACTTGTTTATACTTTGTAATTAATCTTTTTCATTTGTTGTTATAATGTGTTATAGAGGAGTTATTACATTTAAGAACATAGATTAAAATTAAATACCTTGTGTCTTTTTTCTGATTGTTTCAGGATTTAGAGTGTTTTTCAGTTTTATGTTATTATTTGGAAATCAAACTGAACCAAGCAAGGTGCCAAAAAAAGAAACCACTTTTGCATGGCCAAAAATACAATTTTTATTGTATTTTACCGCTCTGATGAAAAAATTCTGTTACAATTAGGACGTATCGTTGCAGCACAGTGGTTATTACCGCTGCTTCAGAGCTGTAAGAATGCAGATTTGATTTTCAACCCAGTCACTGTGCACATTCTCCCTGTGTCCACATATGTTTTCCTCAGGATCTGTGCCATCCTTCCACACCCCAAAGATGCACATGTTAATTAAATTGTTTTGTCAAAATAAACCTGATAAGATGTTTGTGTGTGTGCTGTAGTGGGCCACCAAACCATATTAACTTGTTGATCAGCTTGTGCCAGATGCTGCTAGGATCCTAAATTGGACAGAAAATTGGAGGAAAGAGATAAGGACAATATTAGTAATGTTAAGGAAAAACAAAAAGCATTAGAAGTTGGAATAGTAACCTTAGTGAATGCATTTCACAGAGCAACATTAGTTTCTTATTCTTATTGTATGTTTGGCAGATGCTATTACGTATCTCAGGTCTAATCTTATATACAGTATTGCTCAGTTATTTTCTGTAGTAGTCTGCATTTCTCTCTGATCAGAGTGGGCACGACATGCTGGACAGATGGGTCAGAAAGTAGGCGGCTTAAAGAGGTGAGCCCTCTCAGTGCCTCATTGATCGTTTATTTGGTTTTAAATTTGTGTATCGCCACACATTCATTTTGTTCCTTATCAGTATTCTAGACAAGTAATGTGATCCATTGGCTTAGATATTGGAATGTAAACCACCAGATTGTCACTTTATTTCCTCACCTCAAGTTTTTTATTCCTTTGTTCCTCAGAATATATAATGTAGTTTGGATTTTCTGTTTTTCTGGTGTAAAGATATTATGATCTAGATCATTTCCTTTTACAAGTGGCAAAATGGTGTAGCAGGTAGTGTTGGCACCTAGCAGGTTTTGGGTCTGGTTCCAGTTTACAAATAAAGTCCTTGTCTTTGAGGTTTACATGCGTTTTCTCCTTTTTCTCTCCTAATTGCTAAACACAAGAAGTGTGCTTTATTAATGTCGCAGAATTGCCCTGATGAGAATGAGTTTGCCCTATAATGCATTTTCAACATCTGTTATGAGGCTGGTTTGAGTACATTGCTGCCAAGAGATATGTGCCAACTCTACACTGCTACACTGCCTTGATTTAGATGAGCATATGAGAAAATGTTTCAGTAAGAGACATAACAGTGCTTATTTAAAACATTAATAAATTGTATTTATTACAGAGTGTAATAATAAGCTGCCACCTGTAAAAGGATATGACCAAGATATTGCCAGTTTTCATTTGGAACTGTCACAGGTATGTGTAAAATGGTGGAATATGTAAAATGGTGTAATACAAATGTCTTTCGTTGGGTCTTTCTGAGGCATTGAGTTTTACAAATGAATGCTGGATATGTGCCATGCATATTGTGTACAAAATACAGAGGAACTGTATAAAAATGAGCAGAGCAAATTCTGTTTTTCTTATGAAATTGTGCTCTCTTAACCTGGAAAATGGCATTCGTTACATGTTCTATAACTCTTGGTGATTGCATTGTGTTGTGAGGACCACTGGATCAACAAGCTGATTAAGAAGGAAACTTAGGAATGCACTCTTGATCCACTGATGTAGTAGTGAAAGAGGGAGTGAAAAAAATGTGTTATTATGGAGGATGTGCATGACCTACTAGAACTGAGGACATTCAGCCAATGAATTATTTAGCAGAAGTGTATCAAGAAATGCTACTGGGGCTTCTTTATACCAATGGCAGTAGCATTTATAATACCTTACTGTGACTGTTGTCTTATCTCTGGCCAAGTCAGATATTTTTCTTTATTTTTCACATTTCTGGTGTGTATTTGAGGTCTGTTGTTTATGTATTGAGCTAAATATGTCCATCTCTCTATCTGTTTATCTATCCATCAATCCCTTTCAGACATGAAAACTACCATTGTTACTTTCCTAGGCCAGTGTCTTAATTATGATTTGCAGGGATTAGTTCCAAAGTGTTAATGAATAATCATGTCAGTCATTTAGTATATTTTGACAGTGTTAATGTGAATAAACCAATATTGTGAGACACAAGTGAGAATTGTATATTATTCTGAGATTTGCTTAAGCCTTTTCTTAGTTAATGCTGAACTGTATTTGTTTGCAAGCCTAGCTGCTTAGGAAATAACTTGAAAACTGGACAGACCCTGGAATATTGGAGATTCTTAGTTTTAGTATAGGAGCAAATTGCTAAACTCTGTTTCTACAGGATGTAGCCATGTGGTGTATACCTCAGCGCTAGATCTATGCTAGCAAGTTTCAGTTTGATTTTGTATAGCAGTGTGCACTGACTGCAGTCTCGGTGAGCTAATACACAAATTTACAGCTCTAATACACTAGCGGTAAGTTATAAAATCTTACACAATTTATACATATAAAATTAATTTAACCACACAGTAAACTAAGTGATCTCGATGATTAATATAAACAAATGTGGCAGTACAACCTCTATTAATACTGAAATTAACATGTTGACAGTTGATAAGAGGAAAGTAAATCAAAAACCCAGTTAACAGGATTTCTGCAGAAACTATACCTCTGGGTGTCATTTATTAGGTTTAACAGACAAACTCAGAGCTTTAACCCAACTAGCCATTCTTCTTCTTGTGGGTTGCTTGCTACAAGGTAGTTCATTAAGGTGTTTTTTTATTTATATTTTTTTCTGCACTTCTTCAGTGACCTTATTATTACTGCCAAACATTTTCCCACTAATGGCTGCAAAGAAGTGGATATTTGAAAAATGTAATTGTATATTGAAGAATGATTTTAGCAACATTTTTGTGAGATTGAACTCAACTCAAGCATCGTGAATGTACTGATTTAAGTTAATGGTTTGATCATCCGCTTTATTATCTACCGTCCTGAATTTCCCTACCAAACAAATACCATTAAACAACTTCTCAGAAGAAGCTCACCATTGCCATTCTTTTAGTCTCCATTTCATGTATGTCATCATTAATAATGATCCAAGATTTGACCCTCTGCCTCATAATGGAAGAGTAAATCTGATCACATCTGTTTTCGCACACTGATTGTGGTCTATGGTTAGGTTTTGTGGAAGCCAGTAAGCACACATTTTTGAATATTCTAAGGCAAACAGGACAAGGTCATATTAATTATAGAATAATTTGCAGACATTTCCTATACTTTATAACTTACATATAAAGTTTTGTACAGTTTTTTTGGGCAACCCATAGTCAATATCCCATGTAAAAGTATAGATGGAGTCATTCTCTATTAGCAGTGGAAATTGTGTTTTAGCCATTTCTGCAGCTGGTGACAAAAACGCCTTCTCTGCATGAAACATAGGACACATAGGATAAAACACTACACAAATAGTATATTCATAGCAAATGTATCTGTCATGTGTACTTTGTGTTGGTCCATCTTTTGCATCTTTCTGTACAACATAGTCATAGAGACGAGCTTACCATGGGTGCTGCAAATACAAAGGGTAAGTTTAGTGAAACAGAACTGATTTTAAATGGTTATTTATCACTCACCTGGCAGAGATAGGGTTTTATGAAGGTTTAACTACAGCAGCGGGTGTCTGAAATTCATGTGTAGCTCTGTTATTGCTCAATTTAGCAGTCATAATTTTTCTTATATTTTTAATGAATCTTTTTCATTTAAGTACATTGAGTACTTGCTTTTCTTCATGGAAAATTGTTGTATCAGAAGTTGTGTCGGCTATTCGACTGTCCATTTTTTTAAACAACGGTAAAAATGATTGTGGCGTTGGTGGTGATTATCCTTCCCATGCAATGTCTTGGATGATATTGACCCAATATGCTAAATAAGCAAATCCCACAAAATCCTCAGAGTGTGTAACCATATTATTTACTAGGTTGAATATGTGAAAGACATTTAGGAATTGTGTGTGATCTTGGCAAGAGACTCTAACGCTTGCTAACACTGAATAGGTTTAGTAGTGTCAATAAAGGATTGATCGTTTTCATTTAGAGTTAGTGCCTCCATTTAATCTGAAACAGAGAGCTCTAAAATAAGTATTCTTACACAGATTAATGTACTAGTAATTAACCTATTGGTAGGTTTATGAGATTCACTTTTGACTGGAATAACAAACCATTGCAGGACAAACACATGTGTTCTCTAACACCAGGCCAATTTACAGTTAGCAGCTGACTTAACACTCCTCTGTTTTGGATGGATGAGAAAATTTGAATACCATGAGAAAATAAATGGAAACATGAGGAGAATGTGCAGACACTATATAAATGCTTTCCCAATAACAACACTGCTTTTCCATATGGACTTTCTTTCCAGGCATCCATACTGGTGGCAACAGGTATAAGGCAGAACTGACCTGACACACTTATCTAATTGAGACTGATATAGAGTTGCCAAGTAATTGAACTTGGGTTATTGCTTCTGTATGGAAGTTGCACTAACAAATGAGCTACATAATTATAGTAACAGTAATAATAATAATAACAACAGTAAGAATAGTATTGATTTTGTCCCATTTGCAGAGTATGGTGAAATTCTTGCTTACAAGTCTGTCTAAAATCCAACACATCACAAACAAAACTGTATGAAAACAGTAATTGTGTAACAGCACTGCCAACATAACTATGAGTTTTACTCTAAAAAGGAACTATATAGAATGGTGTGTGCTTACTTAACACTACCAATAGCAGCATACACTGCCCCCTGTGAAGTTTTCAGATTTTTCTGTTGTACAGCATTGAACCATGGTGGATTTCATTTGGTTTTTTTGACACTGATCACCAGAAAAAGACTCTTTATTGTCAAAGTGAAAAAATATCTGTGCAAAGTGGTCTGAATTTATTACAAATATAAAACACAAAATAATTAATTGCATAAATATTCAAGTCAGTATTTATTAGATGGTACCAGTCTGTGTCGACAGGTCTTGCCCTATGAGCTTTGCACATCTGGACACCCTTTACAAAACTGCTGATTGCAATGCTGATTGGATCGTGAGTCATCAGCCTTCCAATTCACAACTGGATTGAGATCCGGCCTCTGACTGGCCACACCAAGACATTTTACATTGTTGTTTTGGAGCCATTCCTGTGTAGCTTTGACTTTATGTCTTTATGTTTTATGTTTTACCAGCATTGTCTTGCTGGTAAACAAATCTCTAAAGATGCAGCTTTCATGCAGACTGCATTAAGTTTTCCTCTGTTAAAATCATAACTCTTACACCACATTTAAAGTACTGGACCTCATTCAAGTTCAAGTATTAAAAGTAGCACCTAACTTTATCCTTAAAAATCTGATTTTTGTTTAAATTTATAGATGGAGCGCCAGCCTTTATTCAGAAGAACCACCACTGCTTTGGTAAGAAACTTCTAATTTCCCTCTAAAATACAGAGCAACAACTAATATAAAGTAAGAGTGGCTTTATAATTATTTGTCATGGGCCAGGTACTTAAGAAGAACCGTTAATGTGTCTATCAATTTGATTGTATTAGTGTGATTCACAACTTTATCACATTTTCTGGAACAACAGACCTGTCTCTTACATCGAGTGCTGTATATGATATGACTACTTAACTTGGAATTGCAACACTCTGCAATTCTCATGGTGTTCAGTATTTTCATTTCTTATATCATGGCTTTCACACACAAAATAGTTGTATTTAACAATTTGTTCTCCATCAGTCTGTAATATCTAGCTAGATAAATAACCAGAAAAGATAGTATATAAAAATCTTCCAAGGGCAGTAGCAGAAATAAAACATTTTGTGTAATTAATTCCACACTCATTGTTTTTTTTCTTTTCAACTTCCTTTTTGAGCATGACATAGGATGTGATAGATTGCTTTGAGTTCCCAAAAAGGTTTTTTTTTTATTTATTGTTAATAAGTAATTGGTAAGAAACACACCCAACACATAAATAGGCTCTAGAATCTCAATCATATAATCAACAACCTGTTGTTCTGGTCTTTTTTTTAGAACCAGGAGGGAATGTCTTCCCAGGAAGTTTTGGTGAAGGAAAATTCTGTGTGGGAGTGGGTGCATGCATTGCTGAAAGTAAAGGATCTTAACAAAAGTGTGAAACGGTAACTAAATCATTCATAAACATTCTGGCATCTCTCAGTAATTAAATGTCTTAGTGTAAATTTTCAATCTATCTACCCATATAGATTACAAATCCTTTCTCCAGTACAAGGTTGCAGTCTACATGGGCCTATTGTGGGAAGAATAAGGCACATGGCAAAATCCCACCTATAGTGGAATGCCAGTCTATCAAAGGGCACATTCACTCATACCAAATCAAGTTAATAGTCTTAAAATTGCCCTCGTTGCCCGGGGATTGATCTCATCAGTTGCGAGAGATGGACGTCTGAAGCAGAGCTCCGTTAGCAGTAGTGTTATTTTTTTATATTATCTTCTTATTATCCTGAGACATCCTGTATTTATCCAACCTGAGGGTACTACTGCAGTATATGCAAGCATATATAAACATGGCCAACAAGAAAGGGACTCAGAAAGAAATGAAAACTAAAGCTACATCCAAGCTCAGACTGACAAGTTCAAGCTCAAAGTGTGGCCTTTCAGAGATTGACCTGGATAAGATGGGCGAAAGCCCAAACTCCTCGGGACTACAGTTCGCTACATCGTCTCCGGCTGAGAGAAAAATGGGGGCGAATGTACGAGTGTGAATGACGCAGGTCACCATAGCTCTTCGATTGGAGAAGATCATCTGAAACTGGAAAAGGCCTTGCAGTCCGCACTCTCAACTACTCCGCACAAGCCAAGAACACCAGCTGTAATAGAGCCCACCGCCTCACCTACTGTGCACGAAAGCAGAAATGATCTGTCTAAACTGAAGGTGATGATCGCAGAGCTCAATCAAGAGATAAAGAAAGATATATGGAAAAGCGAGAAGGCAAATGAAAAGGCAAATGAGAAGCTGCGACGGGAGCTGCAGCAGGATAATAAAGACTTGGAGAAACGCATATATATATTCACTTGGAGGCAGTCTTTAAAGATATGATGGGTAAAATTGAAGAGCACATTCAGGAAACCACGTCTAAACTGAGCACACTTGCCGATCAACTGGAGGATGTCAAGGAGACATTTACGACTCGGATTGAAACAGCGAAAGTCTAGCTGCCACTGCTGAAGGAAAAGGAACAGCTGCCAACTCCGAATGCAAAAAACTCGGAGACAGACTTGCTGCTCTGGAAGATAGAAGCAGAAGGAATAATATTAGAATCGAGTGTCTACCTGAGAATCGTGAAAGTCCAAACCCAGTGAAATTCGCAGCTGAACTATTCTCTAAAATAATTGGAGAGGACTTCAAATCAGATTCTGAGATAGCAGCGGCTTATTGCATACGCAGATCAAATACCGTTAGACCTAGGTCTTTTATTATCCGCTTCGAGAGATTATTATTTAAGCTAGAGGTGACGGCACTCCTCAGACACAAGCAAGAGATTATATATGAAAATAACCACATTCATATCATTCCTGATTTCTCTCCTTCAACAGCTGCTAAACGTGCAGCCTTCTATTACATTAAACAGCGGTTACGGCAAGCCGATATGAAATACAGCCTCTTGTATCCTGCCAAACTGAAAGTGGAAGTGCAAGGCCAATTCTTTGTCTCCGCCAGCAAGGAAGAAGCAGAAAAGGAATTAATTAAGCTGATCCCGACACTATTCTGAAACACAATAGTGAGTCGTAGCCTGTCATGACATGGCAAGGATATATAACCTACTGTCTGAGCCATTTGTAATGATACGGGTATTATAGTTATACATCCTTTTTATTACTCGGACACAATTAGTTTATGTTTTAATTACAGTTATAGACATGTATTTATTTATTTATTTATTTTTCTTTTCTGATACCCTAAAGGAGACTGTTTAACATCATACCCCTGGTTTATTGTTGTTGTTATTATTGCATCAAGTCTTACTATGCTTATTCTGAAGCACTTTCTAACACCATTCCCCGGGTTTATTATCTTAATACTTTAAGATTGCTGAAGATTATATTTTAAGTGTATATTTTGTTAATGATTATATTTTAGGCATATCGTATTTAGACTATATTGGCAATAGATAGCTCTATTTTTTAATCCTAAAACACCACTGCGTGGGGGCTTGTTTTGCTTTGGACGTGCAATGTCTCTAGGTATGTTAGAGGACCTGGACTGTGTGAAGTGGGGTCCAGCCTCATGTTGGGAGGCAAAATGGGAGAGTGGGGAGAGAAAGAGAGCAGGCTATATCTATTTTAATCTATCCTTTTAATCCTTATAATTACAACTACCAATGTAACAATAGGCTGCATGGCAATAACTCTTGGGAAAATAGGAAATTAAGTTTAAAGCTGTCTTGCTTCCAGTTAAGACTATAAAATGACATAAAAAATTCAGAATCAATGCCTCCATGATGGGACAGTTAACTTTGTGAGCTGGAATGTGAAAGGTCTGAATCACAATTTAAAGAGAAAGAAAATATTCTCTCACCTAACAGGTTTAAATGCTAAAATAGTATTTTTACAGGAGACTCACTTACTAAGCAAGGGCCAGTTCCGGCTGCAAAAGGACTGGACTGGCCAAATGTTCCATTCTAGCTTTACAAAGAAAATTAGAGGTGTGGGAATTCTCATACATAGAACAGTCTCATTTGTAGCATCAGATGTAGTATCGGATCCTGAAGGGAGATATGTGATGGTCATGGGCAACTTATTTAACTGTAAAATGATTTTGATAAATGCTTATGCACCTAATGTCGATGATAAGGAATTTATACAAAATTTATTTGCATCCATTCCCAATGTGAACACTCATAAAATTATAATGGCTGGGGACTTTAATTGTGTTTTAAATCCACTTTTAGATAGGACTTCTATCACAGGGGGGACGATATCTAACACTGTAAAGATAATTACAAAGTTTATAACAGACCGCAAGTTGTCAGACCTCTGGAGGTTTCTAAACCCAAACTCTTATTCTTTTGACTCACCAGTACATCATTGCTACTCAAGAATTGATTATTTCTTTATGGATAATAATTTCTTGCCTACGATTAAATCTTGCAATTACGATGCTATTGTTATTTCCGACCATGCACCTCTGATCTTGGAGCTAAAGTCACTATGCCTCACACACTCACCTCGCAGATGTCGTCTTAACCCGCATCTATTAGCAGATGAGAATTGTACAGAATTTATATCCAAACAAATCATCTTCTTTCTAGAGACAAATACATCCTCAGATTTCTGCAGGAATACTCTGGGAAACTCTTAAGGCCTTCTTAAGAGGACAAATTATTTAATATGTTTCCCACAAAAATAACTTAGAAACCAAGAAAGTATCAGAGTTAAAAAGTGAAATTACTAGAATAGATGAAGAACATGCCAGGCTTCCAAGCGAGGCTCTACATAGAAAAGGCAGGCTCTGCATTCAGAACTCAACCTCTTGACAACTAAAGAAACTGAACAACTAATTTATAAATCCATACATCATTACTATAAACATGGAGGGAAAGCTAATAAGCTTTTAGCTCAACAAATCCACAAGGAAGAAGTTTGCAACGCAATCCCAGTAATCACCAACACGAACGGAGACAAAATCATCGAGCATAAAAATATAATGCACATGTTTAGAGACTACTATAAATCCTTATACAGTGGAACCTCGGTTTGCGAGTAACTTGGTTTACGAGTGTTTTGCAAGACGAGCTAAACTTTTTAATAAATTTTGACTTGGTAAACGAGCGATGTCTTGCAGTATGAGTAGTATGGATACACTTTATCTGCTGAGCGTCATGTGATCACAACTGAGCAGATTGTTCTCTCTCAGCGCCCGTCTGTCTCTCTCTCTCTCTCTCTCTCTCAGCGCGCATCCCTCTCTCCTTTCGTTTGCCACGCGCGTCTCTCTCTCCTTATCTCTTGCTCGCTCGCGTGTCTCTCTCTCTCTCTTCCCCCTCTTGAGGGCAATCGTCTCCTATTCTCCGTCTGAATCTGTGTGCCTCACTCATATAGTCAACACCTGTACGAGCGTATACTGTTTACTACAGCATTGTGACTGTGTGTGTGTGTGTGTGCTGTGAAGTGCGAGTCCCCGTCTTGCGCCCCAAAACAGGAAGCTGAGTCTCAGTACTTTAACAACACCAGCTTTATTCAGCTTGAAACAGCAACAGTGCTGTTATTTATTGTAGCGAGATAGCTTTATAATGTTCCTTGTATGACCCATCGACAGCAGGCGCTTACAGCATGTCTGTGATATTTTTAGATACGCTTATACGGCGAACTGCTACAGCGCTGGGAGACTGCGATTGCTTTGGGACACTCTTCCACGTGTTGTTCCGTTGGGTGAAATCCCACAAGAGTTTAGAAATTCACTCACACCAGCCATGATTCTTTTTAAAGGTAAAGTGCAGGTTAATTTGTTTTATGTATTTTTATTTTATATTTTGTATTAATCATTTTTATATGAATAGTTTTGGGTTGTGGAACGAATCATCTGAGTTTCCATTATTTCTTATGGGGAAATTCACTTTGATATAAGAGTGCTTTGGACTGCGAGCACGTTTCCGGAACGAATTATGCTCGCAAACCGAGGTTCCACTGTATTCTACTTAGTTTAAAGAAGACAGCACACAATCTGATACATTTCTGGATACATTACAGATACCACAAATAGATACTCTTAGTGCGGAGAAACTAAAACCTCTGGCGCTATCAGAATTAATAGATGCTATAAAGTTACTTCAATGTGGGAAAGCAGCAGGCCCTGATGGCTACCCTGCAGAATTTTATAAGAAATTCTCCGCTCAGCTAGCTCCCCTCCTATTAGCAACATTTACAGAAGCTAGAGACAATCAAATTCTTCCTCAAACTTAAGCTAGAGACAATCAAACTTTTTCGCCAAGCATTAATCATCGTCTTTCCTAAATAAAATAAGGACTTGTTACAATGTGCATCATACAGACCAATTTAACTTCTGAATAAAGACGTTAAGATACTCTCAAAAATCATAGCTAGAAGGATGGAGAAAGTGCTCCATTCGGTAATATCACAAGATCAAACTGGATTTATCAAGGGTCGACACTTATCTTCCAATCTTCAACGTCTGTTTAATGTAATATACTCACCAACAAAGTCAAACACCCCAGAAACACTATTATCATTGGATGCAGAAAAAGCATTTGACATGATTGAATGAAAATACCTTTTCACTACATTAGAGAAATTTGGGTTTGGCCCAAACATTTGTGCATGGATCAAACTACTGTATACCAATCCAGAAGCTTCAGTTTGTATCAACAACATTTGTTCAGACTACTTTAAACTAGAACGAGGTACCAGACAGGGATGGCCCTTGTCACCGCTGCTATTTGCAATCGCCATTGAACCACTGGCAGTTCACTGTCGAAATGCTGATCAGATAAAGGGGATTATCAGAGAAGGACTGGAACAGAAAATTTCTCTATATGCAGATGATATGGTACTGTATATATCAGACCCACAAAATTATGTGCCTGCAGTCATAACAGCACTTACAGAATTTCAAAAGATCTCTCGTCTCAGAATTAATCTGAATAAAAGTGTACTCTTTCCAATGAATTCTCAAGCATATAATATCAGATTAGACACCCTACCTTTTGTTATTGCAGAACAGTTTAAATACATAGGGGTAAGCATCACAAGTAAACATAAAGCTCTTTATCAGCAAAATTTTGCCGCCTGCATGGAAAAAATGAAGAAAGACTTGCATAGATGGTCAACCCTTCATCTCACTCTAGCTGGAAGAATTAACGTTGTTAAGATGAATATTCTTCCTAAGCTTTTTTATTTAAAAACATTCCAATATACATCAATAAATAATTTTTTAAGCAATAAGATGCAACAATAACCTCAATTATTTGGAACTTAAAACATCCACATATCCAAAGAGCAACCTTACAAAGACCAAAGGCAGAAGGCATGGCTCTACCTAACTTTCAGTTTTATTACTGGGCAGCAAACATACAAGCTATAAAAACCTGGACACAAATAGACGAACATACATAGACCTGGTCCGCAATAGAAGTAAACTCCTGCAGTACTTCTTTATATTCCCTGGTTTGTGCCCCCATAAATGCAAGTTATCGGCAATATACTGATAAGCCAATTGTGTTTTACTCACTCAGAATATGGAACCAATGTAGAGAGTATTTTAAGATGGAGAAGCTTTTATCTGTGGCACCTCTGCAAGAGAACCACCTCTTTCAGTTTTTAATATCTGGAAAAATATGGGATTAACTTGGTTAGAGATACTTATATGGACAACATCTTTTCATCTTATGAACAATTACATTCCAAATTTAACATTCCAGCTACACATTTCTTCCACTATCTTCAAATTAGAAACTTTGTTAAACAGAACCTACCCGATTTTCCTCATGTTACATCCTCGTCCATGCTGGAAAAAATATTGCTCAATTTCAAGGACTTAGACATCATCTCTGCAATATATAAAATTATTTTATTATTTTATTTCCCTCCCTTTCAAAGATCCAATAAGCTTTTAAAGCACCGAGGAAGCAAATATTTTCACGTTTCTTTTTCTTCTCCATTCATCTCTACTGCTTATCAAACTCATCAATTTAGGTGTGTTTACAAGCCATAAGCTTTACCCCATTGGCCATGCGCTCTCTTTCTCTCTCTCTCTTTCTCTCTCTCTCTTTCTCTCAGGGGTGTGCGACTTCCAATCCTACTTTTTGTAAAAATTGAGTGTTTTGTATGGAATGATTACAATAAAATGAATTTTAAAAAATTGCCCTTTCTGGAATACTGTAACTTGAATGCCCTCAAATAAACCTCACCAGATCACATGGACTATATGAAATTCCACATACAGTAATGAAAATTAGTCCAGGTATGAGCAGCAAAATGTCATTAAACAATTTCCTCATAAAACAGAGCTCAGAAAAGTACTATAATAAATGATAGTAAACATTTTTAAAAATAGGAACCATGAATAGGAAACTACTACTGCATCCATGGCATTTTAGATCAGAAGGTGATTGTACTTCACCCTCCTTGCTATTCTTGACACCTTGCACATGTGGGCAGTCCTCTCTGAACCATGATCCTTGTCATTTCTCTAAGTGTAGCTCTACAGTGCACTTACTGATGCTCATCCTGTCAGGATTGACTTGGGTGAACCTGCTATCCAACAAGAAGTTGGGAATGTGATTTTCATTACTATCATTTATGGACATCAATTATTAATAGAACTGTGTAGAACACCACTGAACATCGCTCGGCCTATCACACTTTTTTCTTTTTTGTTTAACTCAAGGCTTATAAATGGAATTAAAGACAATGACAAAAAATTGATTGTTTTGGATAAGTTAAAGATGAACTTGGCAGAAATTGAAAAGGTAAGAGCCCACACTTTATTCATTAATTAAAAATAACTAATTTGTTTGTTTACTTGCAAGAGTTTAGCTTGCCAAACTATTGCATTCTTACAAGGTGATAGTACATCATCATGTACCCAGTTTTCCCTTTGTTCAAGCCTCTTGATTTAAAGGACAGCTCCCTCCAGAAATTATATTTTTTTATATGTTACTTACACCATGTAGTTTGGAGTGTTTCCTGAGAAAAAAAATGTTAATCTCATGTTCTTGTGGAAGAAAGACATAAATGTTCTGATAGAGTAAGATCCAATGGCAACCAATGCTGGACAACAGCAAACAATTCAAGAAAAAAATCTCACATTACTTGTGCTGCATGTTCCACATGTCAAGTCATCCAGTCATATGCTAAGAATGCATATGACTTATTAAAATATTGTTAAATACAGTAAATAACTCGAAAATGAAAGCAAATTGGAAGCCCCTTCACAAGTAGTCACACTTTTGAATTAGACTTGCCTCTTCCCTTCAGTCACTGGTCAGAAATCTGTGTTCAATTCAAAAGCGTAACCCCCTGTAAAAGAGTTTATTTCCACAGACATATGCGCACACACACCATTTCTTGACATTTTTTACATTGTAGAATCCAAATCTGAACTTCACTCAATAGTGAATTTTTGATTCCATAACCAAAATTCCATTTACATGGAAGTAAAAAGGCAACTCCACTTTCTTATTATTTATACTTCAGGCTGCTGAATTATCTGATGCTACAAATAAACATTATAAATATTTCCAATAACATAAACAATCTCTGAATAAAAAAGCTTAAACAAGTAACAAAATTAAGTTTCAAGCTCTTCGTTATCACAAAATGTAATCTGTCCTACTTCCTCTGAAGGATTAAACTAAAACAAACAGAATAACTGGGAGTATGTGGTTACAATAATAATACAAAAATAGCTAAATAACCTAAAAACAAACACTGCCATACAACAAAATTCTTGAAAAGAAATCTGTCCATGTTGAAAGATTAAACTGAAGTAAGCCACTTAAAAAATAAAAAAGTATAGCCTCCTGATGAGAAATTCTGAAAAGGTTTCATTGTCTTTTCCATGTCACTTTAATCTTAATTTTTAAAATAACTAAACTAAAATATGCACTGTATTGATCCCAAGATGTGTTCCAATTCACATATACTTCGACTGGGTGCCTCTGAGTGCATTCACTCTGCACACATGCACACTATCTTGCATTGGAACGCAGACCAGAAATTCTGTGCAAAACTCAACAGTGTCTATTCAGAAAGAATAAAGAAAGTGCCACAGAGAAATTTAATATGAATAAATACATATTCAGTAAAATTGTACTATTAAACAATACCATCTGAAGTGCAATAACAAAAAAAAACTCAAAACCCCATCCATGAGGTACTCTTTTTGTTCTGAAGTCACTGAAACGCATCCCTCCAGCAAAGTCCTCAGCATGTAGGACTGTCGCCACCATCAGTACCTGCAACCCTCTCTATTGGTAGAATGAGATTACTGGACCTTTCCTCCCGACAAAGCTCTTGATAAACTCCTTCTTTACTGATGCTGCAACACTCCAGATACTGTCCCACACACTGTTCCTGTGGCAGCTGTCGTCTGTTCTCCTCTGCTCCCTCTTTCAGACTTGAATCATGCTGAATCCCAGAACTCCCTCCATCAGCCAATGGTCCCTGCTCCCTGGTCAACAAATCAGATAGACTGATGATGTCAGTGCTGCCACTCTCATATTACCCATCTCCATTTTTTTTCTCTCTCTCTCTCTCTTTCTCTGTTCCTTCTCACTTACTCCATGTCCACTTTTTATACTGTGGCAACTGCAGTTGATGCCAGTTTATTAGCTGCCACCCCAACAGCAATTAACTAAATACAAGTGATCACACATGCTCACGTATGACCCGCTTGTTAGTAGTAATTAAGCCAACAGGAAGTGTACTAAAAACCACTAAAAACAATAAATTAATTTGTTTAAACACCCTGTGACACAACCGGTCACATTATGTTGATTTTTCTCCAAGAAGTGTATTTTTCTGCCCATACTGAAAATGTGTATTAGGTTAATTGGCAACTAGATAGATAGATAGATACTTTATTAATCCCAAGAGGAAATTCACATAATCCAGCAGCAGTATACTGATACAAAAAAAAATTCATTAAAGAGTAATAAAAATACATGTAAACAGACAATAACGTTGTTAGCATTTATCCCCCCGGGAGAAATTGAAGAGTCACATAGTGTGGGGGAGGAACGATCTCCTCAGTCTGTCAGTGGAGCAGGACAGTGACAGCAGTCTGTCACTGAAGCTACTCCTCTACCTGGAGATGACACTGTTCAGTGGATGCAGTGAATTCTCCATGATTGACAGGAGCTTGCTTAGCGCCCGTCGCCCTGTCACAGATTCTAAACTGTCCAGCTTCATTCCTACAATAGAGCCTGCCTTCCTAACAAGTTTGTCCAGGCATAAGGCATCCTTCATCTTTATGCTGCCTCCCCAGCACACCGCCGCGTAGAAGAGGGCACTCGACACAAGCATCTGGTAGAACATCTGCAGCATCTTATTGCAGATGTTGAAGGATTTATATAGTATTTATAGGTCTGCACCCTCTGCACACAGTCACCTCTGATGATCATGGGGTCCATTAGGGGCCTGGGCCTCCTAAAATCCACTACCAGTTCCGGTTCAGGTGTAAGTGGTTTGAGTTGCACCATTTAACAAAGTCTTTGATTAGCTTCCTATACTTCTCCTCCAACTAATTTGGCCTCATTAGTGTGGGTGAGTGCACCCTGCAATGGACTGGCACCCCATTTAGAGCTATTTCTTTCTGTTTAATGCACCCAGCATAAGCTTAGATTCTCATTAATCATTACTGAATTAAGTGGGTTTTTGTAACTGATTATTGGATGGATTTATTGCATCATCAGAAATAAACACCACTGTAGATATAAAACCTATATTTTGAAGATATTGTAAGTCAATAAATATATTGGAGTGCAAAGATAAGGGACAACTTTGATGTAAAATAAACTTAAGATTTTGCCTATTAATATGAGATATTGTTCACTTAATCTCTGAAATTATTAAGTCAAACTACAAAGCACAAAAACTGCCATTAAGTATAATTGCTTGTCAATTTTTTTTAATCAATTATCTTCTTAGATGCTGTAATATGTTATTAAAACTTAATGTATATAACAGAGCCTGGAGGATAAACCTGACTCCGACTGCACAGTGTTATCCATTGTCCATTGCTAGCATTATCGTATACTGGTTCAGCTGAATTAGTATCTTTCTGTTGCAGGAAATATGTAGTCAGAAAGGTGTACATAGAGGAGAATGTATAGATTCTGATGACGTAACTGTAGAACAACCTAATAGGGAGGATACAATATTGAGATTCCCTTCTGTCAGCAGCTTGAGGAAAGATACAGGTAACTTGTAAAGGGCTGCCTCATCTGTTCAGAGGTGTTTTCATCAGGATTCTCTCGTACAACACTTTCTCATTTTTATTTTCGTCATCCAGAAACAATGAATTTTGTAGAAAATGATTATGAAACCTTTGTGGATGAGGAAAGATTTATTCAAACTGTTAGATCAGAAGGAGCTGTGGAAAATACAAAGGTAAGTAGTACATTTTGTTACTAACATTCATTGCTAATGTGACTGTATCCGGTCAGTCCATATACACTGTATGGCCAGAAGTACGCAAACACCTCTCCAAATGATTGAGTTCAGGTGTTTCATTGTTAGCAGATGCATCAAATGAAGCACATAACCATGCAATCGCCATTGGAAAAGAGTGGCAGTAGAATGGGTTGTACTGAATAGCTCCGTGACTTTAAATATAGCACTGTCAAAAGATTCCACCTTTTCTGCTCTGCTAGATCTACCCTGGTTAACTATAAATGCTATTATTGTGAAGTGAAAGTATTGAGGAGCAACAACAGCTCAGCTTTAAAGTGGTAAACTCACAGAGCAGAGCCACTGAGAGCTGATGATGCACACCAAAATCTTTTAGAAGGCCTTCCTAAAAGAGTGCAGGCTGATGCTCTTGCAAAGGGGAGCACCAACTCCTTATTAATGTCCATGGTTTTGAAACAGAATATAACGGTCAGGTGTCCACAGTCTTTTGCCATACAGTGTACATTATGTCTTTATTTTATAAACTCCTACAAACACATTTTCTCTCCAATGTTTTAATTGGTAATGCTTGTACTCAATATACAAATTATGATTTCACTGTATTGTCATTTCATACTGTTAATCTTCTACATTCATGGTTACTCTTAAAAGTTGAAGTTTCCTTGTAAATGATTATGTATTTACTGATCTTATGTATTTTTTCCTTTGAATTATGTTTTGTAAAACACCTGTTGTTGGTGTGCTCTGTAAAAGGGCACTATATAAAATGAAAGAAGGATTGATTTAGCATCTTTCATGGAAAATAACATTTCACACTGCATTAGAGCACAGTTTAGAGTTTTGGTAGCCTAATTAGTGCTGGTTCACCTTGCAACATTGCCATTTTCAGCCCAGCACTTAGTGTTATTATATGTTGGGCTAATACCTTTGTTCAAGTCAAATTACAAGACCAATAATACTGTGTGTGTGTATATGTATATGTATATGTATATGTATATGTATATGTGTATATATATATGTGTATATATATATATGTGTATATATATATATATATATATATATATTATATTTATATATATATTATATAAAAAAAATCCTGGGACGAGATGAGACTTTTTAGCCTGGAATTAGATATGACTTTTTCAGAGAGATACTTTCAAATTCGGCGAGATGAGACTTAATGCCAAGAGGTATAACCACGCCCGGGGCCAGAAATAAAAGACAAAGAGTACATGACAAAGTAGATCATTGTAAAGAGGTTAAAAAACGTTGGTGCAAATCACATCCAGAGCAAGTTTGAGATAATGAAAGTACAAAAAATTCGAAAGTCACAAAAAATTAAAGTAAACATTGCATTAGTGCAAACAAACGGAAATTATTACTATATATATATATATATATATATATAATGAAAATTATATATATATATATATATATATATATATATACACACACACACATACTACGGGGCTTTGCCCCCTGCTCACTTTGCTTGCCAACCTCCCGACCTGCGCTATGCGCCAGCTACTTGGTGTCTCTGCTGCTTGCATATGTGGATTTCACTTTCACCAAACAACAAACCTTTTAATTCTTGCGGATACGCCCCTTCATTGGGAAGAAACACTACTTTTCCATGATGGCAACACGAATTAGACAATCTACAAGTGTCCGACTTAATTTTAAATCCGAACAACATATTCAATCTCTTTTCGCTGTTCCGTTATTTCACAGAGTAATAATTTCCGTTTGTTTGCACTAATATGATCTTTACTATCATTTTTTTTGAGACTTTTGAATTTTAGTTCTTTCGTGTGTATCATGCCAACGTTTTGGAACCTCTTTACGATGTTCTACTTTGTCATCTACTCTTTGTCTTTTATTTCCGGCCCCAGGTGTGGTTAAATCTCTTGGCACAAAGTCTCATCTTGCGGGACTTGAAAGCATTTCTCTGAAAAAGTCACGTTAGGATTTTTTTATATAATAAATAGATATATATAATAGAATATAACTGTTTGTTCTACAGGTAATTTCTAAAGAAAATTGGATGTATTTGGGAGATTTTAGAAAATCTGAGGAAGAAACTGAAGGTGAGGATGAAGGTTCTCTATTTCCCAGTCTGCACATGTTGAGAAGAGAGCCAGGTAACTACTCCCTTATTAACTGACCACATTCATGGTTTTGCAAAATTATTTGTTCCTTATGTTAAGAGTAAATGGCATGATCAAAAAGTAAATACTGTATGCATTTTTAACAACATCATTCAAAATCGAGAACCATTATAGTAAAATGAACAGCACTGCAAATATTAACCCTGCACACTTTACCATGCTCCAATTTTATTTTATTACCCAGTAACTCACAGTTAGCTTCATTGTATTGCATTGCATTTGTAATAAGCTTGTAAAGGAGAAATTTGACAGACTTTTAGTTTTGAGTCTAATGGTGCTAGTTGATTCTTAGCATTGGTGGCTCTTGCCAGACAAGGCGTTATTACTTTAAAGCATATTATGATCTACAGACACTTGTTTGTTAGGATGATGAGGACTATGGGTTTCATCTTAATATTTTGACATTATAATGGATATGGTTTTAAAGACTAATTTTGTTGATGCTCGAGAGGCATGATTTGATAGATAACTGTTTTCTTTATTACATTTAGTTTTGTTGTTATTGTACATTAATACAATGAAATAGTTACAGTATCAGCTAAAATCTACTAATGTGCTACTAATGTTGCACCCTGGCAAAGACGGACCTTCTCGTTGTCCCAGCTCGTTCAGCACTCCATCTCTATTCAGCTTGGCTTTTTATCACTAAAATCCATAGTCTGTATGTAACATTGGGGTGATGATCAATGCCCAGATGACCTGAAGACACTTCTCTGACCATGTCATAATGATCTCTCACTCTTGCCGACTTGTTTTATACTGTATAACTTGTGCAAGGTAAGACTGTAAATAACAAAACATGCAGCACTACTCCTGGTCTAGGCTTTTGTTTTGTCATGTCTGGACCACTGCAACTCTCTGCTGGCAGGGGTTACTGGCATGTTGTCTCCAATTCACTTCAGATGATTCAAAATGCCACAGCATGTCTAGTATTCAACGATCCATGGTGGGCACATGTTACTTATATTTTCAGATCACTACATCGACTCCCTATTGCAGCACACATTAAGTTCAAATTTTTGATGCTTAGTACTGCTGAAAAATGGCATCTGATGATGCTGCCTCTGTGTGGCTTCAATAATGAGTCCCTTAATATGTTTAAGGAGCCTATGAAAATTCTCTTGGTTAATGAACTTTTATCTGACTGATATTAGTTTTTTGTTACCAAGGAATTGTAACATGCTTGAATTTTGCTCTGAGTTCTCCACTTGTGGTGATCATTTCTGTAACCATATCCTGTAACACTTGTTTTCCAAACAGACTGATGTTTACTTGAGTTTGTTGACTCCTTTTGTAAGTCACTTTAGATAAAAATGTCTGCCCTCATAATCATCTCTCCCTCATAATCAAAGATTACAACCAAAACAAATCAAATAGCAGTTAAATATAGGTCATTTGGGTTTTTTCAACTAAATAGCTATATAAAAAATCACCTCTATAGAGATGTGGGCCCTGAAACCTATATATTATAAATATACAGTATTTATGCATGACATATGAACTTAATGCTTGTGTGGCTTTTGTTTGTCTTTTACAAACTGTTTTTATTTAACTCTTCAGAAATCTCACCTTACTAGTTTGTGTTTTATCATTGTTTGGCCCACCACATCGTTTTCTAGTCCTGAGAAATCTTCAGTTTAGTTCTAAATACATCCATAATGGCGAACAAAAAGAATATGTCATTATGGATCAGCTACGGTATTGACAGTAGTGTCACATGAAAGCATGGAAGCTCAACTGATGATGCAGTGCAGACTGTGGTTAATTAGAAGTAGACATACACAATAAGAGATGATGGATGGAAAATCTTCACAAGGCCTGGCGCAGTTAATTTTATGTTTGGTGCCTAAAACCACTATTACCTAAATGAACCCTCTGCATAACAATTTAGTTTAATTTAGTTGCACAATAATTACACCTGTCTCTGTGAAATCCCTCAGTAAGCCAATGAATTTTAAGCAATGATTCAAACCTGAGGTTTAAAAATTTTGTGGAAGAAAATAATTCAAACTGCTTCATAGTGCAGATTCTGGAGAAAAACAATCTAGTCTGATTGTAGAACAACTAAACAAAAACATACTGATGAATACTCTTGAAAACATCTTTACTTTCTTCAGATTATTATTGTTTATTTTAATGCTTGGCTGACACTGAGGTGTTTTTATTAATCAAAACGGTTTCAAATAATTAATTATACATTTGATATGGGGGAATGGGGAATGAGAATTAATTGTTTTTGTTTCCTCATGCACGTGATCATTTGTTTCTTTCAGAGTTTATGTTAGTTCGGGAAAAGTACAATTTTGGAAAAGTGCTTGGAAAAGGATCTTTTGGTCAAGTTAGAAGGGCTCAAAGGAAGATGGATAACTTAACTGTAAGCTGATTTTTCAGGCTGTGCTCTATCTATGGAAGAATATTTCTGACAAAATTAAATGAATAAATGTATAATGAAATATATAAAAAAAATGCTAACAAAATGATTACTTGTGAACTACTGGGGACAGAACCTTCATCTTGCTCTTAATTTAAAGCACATGACCTGATACATCCTGGATCTTCAAGAACTTTTAGGTAGCAGTAACCTTGGCAAAGTAATATGTGGCCATGTGTTTATGATGGCAGAATGATCAATAAAGTGACATATCAGAAAGAAAAAGATGAGCAGTGACATCTGCTGAGTGTCATGCAAATCACAGAGGTCAATTGTGTGAGGAGGAACACTGCATTAGAAAGAAAGAAAACTGAGCATCACACATATATGACTGTTTAGAAACTTTCATCAGAAATGTGATCAATGTCACACTGTATTTTTTCATGTTGAGAACAAAACCATATCTTGCCAAAATAGAAAGGTTCTGTGTGCTATAAATCAGCCACTAGAAGTGAAAAAAATACTAGGACTGTAGGTCTGAATGTTTCACTTGTAAAAAAATAACAACAAAATGATTTATTAGCATAAATATGTTTCTAGCACCAAAATTGCAAAAAACAGGTGAGGCCCACAAACAGACCTACAAAAGCCAAAATCTTGACTGGCCTGCCCAAAACGGGTGTCAACCCAAGGCATGCCTGACCCAAAGCAAATAGGAGGTTTCAGGCATAGCTAGGCCTCAAAATGAAGAACAGCCTTTTAATGTTCAAAAATCACAAGGAGTGTCCCAAAATATAGCAAAAGCCCAACACGAGGGAGAATAAACCCCTGGATTGCAGACAAAACAGCAAATAATCTTTGTAAGCACGATTTACTAACAAAAAAAATAGGAAAATAGAACAATATGCTCAAAAGAGGCAAATTGGACTCACAAACTCCATAAACACACTTGATGAATCACAAGGAAATCGCTTCCTAGCCTGCTTTTAATGGGCTGGGGTGATCTCTAGCAGTGATGCAAGGAGTGGTCCTGACCTTTGAGGTTCCACTCACAAAATATAAGAAAATAGCAGTATTATATACATAGAAACAATAATAAATAAATAGAACAGAAAATACACAATAAGACAAATAAATGGACAGAACAAAATTAATAAAACTGTCTGACTCTGATAAACAGTATTAAACAAAATTGAAGTCTAAAACATAAAACAATTACATATATGTATTATGTAGGCATTTATTTTTATTATATTTTGGTTTATTTATTTCAATGGCATTTTGAGTATGTGCTTTGCTTGCTTTGGGAATCATTTGGCTCATCACTCTAAACCACAGCCCTTGTATGTTGATGGATGAAAATATCAGGTTTCATTTCAAGGTGTATTTCATGTTTTCCATGGAATCTTTGAATGGGTAATCCACCTGAAGCTAAGCATGTTTGGGCCTGGGCCAATATTTGGATGAAAGTCCAACCAGGTAAAGCTTGGGTTACTGCTGGAAGACATGCTGGTGAGGGCATCAGGGGATGCTTTCCCTGTGGTCTATGTGTGGATCCCAATGCCCCAGTGTAGTGTTGAGGACACTGCTGTAAAAATTGGTGACATCCTTTGGGATGAGGTGTAAAACTGAGGACCAGTCTCTCTGTGGCTATGAAGGATTCCTGGGTATTTTACAGAAAAAAGAGTAGTGTGTTTCTTCATGTCCTGGCTAAACTAGCCACCATGGCCTGCTTATTCTGGCCCCCTAATCATTCCTCTCCCTTTATAAGCTAACTGTCTCTCTCTCTCTCTCTCTCTCTCACCCCTTGACCACCTAATAGCTCATATGTGGTGAGCATAAAGGTGCAAAAATAATTGCTATCATATCATCTAGATGGATGTTGCACATTGGTGGTAGAGGAAGTGGCTCCCCACTATCTATGTAAAGTGCTTTGAGGAGAATAGAAAAGCGCTGTATAAATGTAATTAATTATTGAAATAAATAAATTTTATTTAATTATTTATGCTCACATATCATTGTTATTATTTATTCTCACATTTCTACATTTATTTGCACATTTATGTATTTATTTTTGCACAAATTATTTCTCCATAGTTAATATCTGATTGTGATTCAATAGAAATAATAAAAATATTTTGATTGTTTTACCTGCTTTAGTGTTAAATATATATTAATGGAAACTTCCCCTGCATTGGCTAACATCTTGTTTTTTTGTTTCCTTTTTTGTAGGTGGCCATCAAAATTTATCGATGTAGTTCAGGAATGGTTAACTTTGTGAGTAGGAATTTGCAGTGGCAGCAATTAAAATGTTTAGTCAAGTTAATTTTCATTCCCAAATCAGTCTTTAATGTGACTTTTTATCAAAACCTTGCTTTGATGATCTCTGTAAAAATGTGTTCCTATAGCCGTGTATTTTTTGTGATGATTTATACCTCACCATGAAGCTTTCCATCAAATATGATGACCAACTGGATAATAATACACGTAGACATGAGAACTGTGTATACAGTAGTTTGCGTTTGTTCATTTAGTTTCTGGAGGATTTCACGTTTTAATCTAATTACACTTGTGATAGCTTACTTGCTGCTGAAACATCAGGCATTGGTTCTTAACCAGGGGGCCATGGTCTACTACTTTTTAAGATATCTTAATTATATTTCAGAATAACTACCTGTGCTTTTCAGGATATGTCAGATTAATTTCCACATATACTAAAATAACTTCCCCTGCATTTTGAAACATGTAGAATTTATTCTGAAATATTTTAAAATACATATGAAGATCCATTGAAAGAATAGGAAATTTTATAGAAAGTGATTTTGAGCTCGATCTCAAAATGTAATAGAGATATCCTTAAATACATAAGTATCAGATACATTGAATGCACAGGAAGACATGTGGAAATATCGAAAAATGTAGCAAGATGCATTTCAGATATCTAAAAATATTAATGAACTTATTTTAAGATATTATGAAAATGAGTTTCATGCATCTAAAAAACCAGAAGGCAGCATTTGAAGATAGTTGAACTATCAGATATCTAAAAATGAATAAAAGATTATTTCAGTATATCTTGAAGTGAATTTCAGCCTGTGGTGATTTTGAACCCTTAAGTAATTTGCAATGAAAATATTAATGGCATGTGGCATAGACATAACCTTCATCTGTCCAAAGACACCGAGTACACGTTATAGGGTAGCCAGTCAGAGCTTTTCTAAAAATGCAATTTGCAAAAGACTATTGTGTTTACTGCTTTGTACACACAGTAAATATAGTCAGTTGGTTAACTGATAATTCAGACTTATTTCTTTGATATATGCCTTCAGATGGTAGAAAACTGGAAATATACAGTGTACAGTATGTCAAAGACTAAAATGCATGAATTAAAGTTATCTCCATGGGCTAGATGTGATTTTCAAACAAGAAAAAGTTTAGGGACAACTTGCTAAGAAGGTTGTCGTGAATAGACGTCAGAAAGACTCAGCCCATAGCATCTTTCTAAAAACCTACCCAGAGTTCTTCAGACCATGCAATTTAAACATTCAGGATTGCAGTACCCCATTTATCCTCACATGTTAGAAAAATACATAAAGTAACTGTGGGAAGACTGGGAGAGAGAAATAGAAACTGAACAAAAAACATGACACTGACAGAAAACAGAAAGCTAAAATTTCTATTCTCAGCTCATGAGCTCAGTAGCCTTAGCTTAATGATTAATTTATATATCTTGGTGTCGTTTTGACTGTTGTATCATTGCATGGCATAACAGCAGCAAATAGTGTTTAGAGAAGCATTCTGGTCCTTATATACAGTGGTGTGAAAAACTATTTGCCCCCTTCCTGATTTCTTATTCTTTTGCATGTTTGTCACACAAAATGTTTCTGATCATCAAACACATTTAACCATTAGTCAAATATAACACAAGTAAACACAAAATGCAGTTTTTAAATGATGGTTTTTATTATTTAGGGAGAAAAAAAATCCAAACCTACATGGCCCTGTGTGAAAAAGTAATTGCCCCCTTGTTAACAAATAACCTAACTGTGGTGTATCACACCTGAGTTCAATTTCCGGATTACTGCCACACCTGTTTCAATCAAGAAATCACTTCAATAGGAGCTGCCTGGCACAGAGAAGTAGACCAAAAGCACCTCAAAAGCTAGACATCATGCCAAGATCCAAAGAAATTCAGGAACAAATGAGAACAGAAGTCATTGAGATCTATCAGTCTGGTAAAGGTTATAAAGCCATTTCTAAAGCTTTGGGACTCCAGTGAACCACAGTGAGAGCCATTATCCACAAATGGCAAAAACATGGAACAGTGGTGAACCTTCCCAGGAGTGGCGGCCGACCAAAATTACCCCAAGGCGCAGAGATGACTCATCCGAGAGGTCACAAAAGACCCCAGGACAACGTCTAAAGAACTGCAGGCCTCACTTGCCTCAATTAAGGTCAGTGTTCACGACTTCACCATAAGAAAGAGACTGGGCAAAACGGCCTGTATGGCAGATTTCCAAGGCGCAAACCACTGTTAAGCAAAAGAACATTAGGGCTCGTCTCAATTGTGCTAAGAAACATCTCAATGATTGCCAAGACTTTTGGGAAAATACCTTGTGGACTGATAAGACAAAAGTTGAACTTTTTGGAAGGCAAATGTCCCGTTACATCTGCCGTAAAAGGAACACAGCATTTCAGAAAAAGAACATCATACCAACAGTAAAATATGGTGGTGGTAGTGTGATGGTCTGGGGTTGTTTTGCTGCTTCAGGACCTGGAAGGCTTGCTGTGATAGATGGAACCATGAATTCTACTGTCTACTAAAAAATCCTGAAGGAGAATGTCCGGCCATCTGTTCGTCAACTCAAGCTGAAGCGATCTTGGGTGCTGCAACAGGACAATGACCCAAAACACACCAGCAAATCCACCTCTGAATGGCTGAAGAAAAACAAAATGAAGACTTTGGAGTGGCCTAGTCAAAGTCCTGACCTGAATCCAATTGAGATGCTATGGCATGACCTTAAAAAGGCGGTTCATGCTAGAAAACCCTCAAATAAAGCTGAATTACAACAATTCTGCAAAGATGAGTGGGCCAAAATTCCTCCAGAGCGCTGTAAAAGACTCATTGCAAGTTATCACAAACGCTTGATTGCAGTTATTGCTGCTAAGGGTGGCCCAACCAGTTATTAGGTTCAGGGGGCAATTACTTTTTCACACAGGGCCATGTAGGTTTGGATTTTTTCTCCCTAAATAATAAAAACCATCATTTAAAAACTGCATTTTGTGTTTACTTGTGTTATATTTGACTAATGGTTAAATGTGTTTGATGATCAGAAACATTTTGTGTGACAAACATGCAAAAGAATACGAAATCAGGAAGGGGGCAAATAGTTTTTCACACCACTGTATTTATATATACTCTACGTGTTAGCAGATTGTATATGGCAATAAAACTTGAAACATTGTCACCATATTCATGTATGGCATCTTTGACATTTCCAGTTAGACAGTAACTTACTTTAGTTGTTCATTTAGATGTGCAGTGATACGTCAGGTGCTATGAAGCCTCATCCGTGGTTCTGCTGGAGTCTTGTCAGTGTGATTGGGCACATTTACTGTATCGGTTGTACTGAGTACTTAAAATTACATCTTATGTGGCCCTCCTTTAACAACACACTTAACAGCAGTTCTTGTCAGCTCCTTTACAACTTTATCTTAAACCGCTTATCCAAAGCAAGGTCTTGGGGCAAATTGGGAATATCCCAGTAATCATGGGGCACAAGGCAGGAACAACAACTGGACAAACCACCAGTCACACCATTTAGTCAGTCAGTCATTGTCCAACCCGCTATAACCTAACACAGGGTCACACGGGTCTGCTGGAGCCAATCCCAGCCAACACAGGGAGCAAGGCAGGAAACAAACGCCAGGCAGGGTGCCAACCCACCACAGGGCGCACACATACACACACACACACCAAGCACACGCTAGGGACAATTTAGAATCGCCAGTGCACCCAACCTGCATGTCTTTGGACTGTGGGAGGAAACCGGAGCACCTGGAGGAAACCCACACAGACACGGGGAGAAAATGCAAACTCCACACAGGGAGGACCTGGGAAGTGAACCTAGGTCTCCTAACTGCGAGGCAGCAGTGTTACCACTCCGCCACCGTGCCATCCACCATTTAATTCAAATGTATATTTTTCAGTTCATCTTTTGACTAACCCAGCTGCCATTTAACCTCACATTGACTGCAGCAGTATAGTCGCACACACCACATACAGCCAGCCACAGCTCACTTTTACCACTAGCCCAGTCATGCCTTTGAATGTCAGAAGTATAATCTGCTCTTACAAAAAGGTTGTTGCTTTGCAGCAGGTTATATTTATTTTGTTAACAACGTACGGTGTGTTCCACACACACAACACATATGTATATATATATTTAATGGGGGTCTTTTTAGGACTTTTTTTTTTTTTCAGCCACAGAAGTTTATCCTTCCTAGCCACAGGCTTGTTGTCTGCTAGACTAGGTTAATAAGCACACTGTCAGTCTCTGTTGTTTAAACTCTCGTCCCTACTTTAAGCTCTGCCTTCATGAGGCATTGGTTTGGTTTAGAAATTGAAAATTTAGTGAACCGTCTTAAATTGTTCCCACCCATGTTTAAGTACAGTTCACTCATGGCTGTCTACAGGCTTGTTTATGTATTATATGTCTGGCTCTGCAGCTTGAGTAAGAGTAACCCATGAAGACCTAGATGTCTTTCAGAAATTGCAAACTAAGAACTAAAAATACACCAACGAAGTAGAGTAAATTATTAAAGTTGCCACAAATTGTCATAGGTAATTGACTTCTTTTCACTCATCTTAAGTTTGAGCATCATCCCCCATGTTTGTCAGTGTATCTGTTCCATTACTAAAGATCTGCTTGTTTGTAACCCATGCAGCTGGCAGCCTGGTTGGTAAAGCTTAATAAAAATGCATACATTCTGATTGGCGCTATATTAAGTAAAGCTGATTTAAAAATTGTTAGAAGCAAACTATTGATTTTTTGAATCAATATATGTGCCACCTGTTGATTTGTCTTATCATCTCTTCCTACTTACATCCTAGCCAAATGAGAGAATTCCACCCGAGGTGGCTTTCCTACGTTCAGTTGGTGACGATTGCCCGTATATCATTCGGATACTTGACACGATTGTTGGTCCCATATTCTCCTTTATAGTTATGGAGCTGCCTGACTTCTGCATGACCCTGTTTGATTTAATCAGAATGCACCCTTTGGCTGAGAATGATGCAAAGAAGGTCTTCTTTCAGATTGTTAAGGCGGTTCTCTACTGCCATTCCAAACAAGTGTTTCACAATGATATCAAACTTGAGAACATCTTGTACCAGAGTACCACAGGCCACATCAAACTAATTGACTTTGGATGCAGTACTGTACTCTCCAATAAGACATACGTGATTCCACCTGGTAAGTTTTCACTTGGAATGCAGGATTTTGTTGTTGAAAAATGTTGTGTGTAACTGGTGATCTTTTGTATGTCCAGGCACACCTCTATACTCACCTCCAGAGTGGTTTTTGTTTGGCATGTACAAAGCCGAACCTGCCACAGTGTGGTCTCTGGGGGTCTTACTATTTGAGATATTGAGTGGAAAGCAGCCTTTTCATAGCACAGTCGAAATTATAGAGTGCAACATCATCTTCACTAGTCATTTCTCTGAAGGTAAAAGGAAAAAAAAGTTGAAACCTTGAAATAGGTCTGCTTCTTTGAATATTGTATTGTGTATCGTAATACATATTTTTTTCATCTCCGTCTCTCCTTCTCCTCAGTAAGCAAGGATTTGATCCGAAAGAGTCTTTTCTTCCAATATGGAAAACGCCTGACAGTACAGGAACTCCTGATGCACCCATGGCTTATGTGAAAGAAAACTGAAAATTCTACATTCGTCACAGCTAAGTAACCTACTACTTATAAACTTACTGAAATCCCTTTGTGCCATATCTGTCCTAAACCAATACAACTGCAGTAATTCTCCAGTGTAATCACCACCCCTACTATGTGCAGTGCCTAAGTGATTTCACACCTCTCACCTGCTCGATCCAGGCCAGTACTGCCTCATTTCCTAAGGTACCATAAACAATCCTCCTTCTTCAGTTTCGTATCTACCATTGTGATTAAAGTGACAGAAACACTGAGAAACCGGCAGTAGCATAGGGCATGTGAACTGGTCATAGCATGTGTGGGTCCATTCACGATGAAATCATATACTTGTCACGTAAAAGTGCAAAAAAAAAAAGGTTTATGTGCAATAATTTAAACATATAAAGCTGTTTTGAGAAAGAAGCCTCTGCCCTCCATTTCACATATACATACACTTAAACAAGTCAGGCCAATAGCTGAAAGATGTTGGATGAACAGAGTGGGAAATAAAGGATAAAGAAGGGAGATCATTAAAATAAGCAACACCTTTTCATGTAAATCAGTTATTGAGGCTGGCAGCCTGTGTCAGAAAGGTTGATGATGGAGCTGGTTTGTGAGAAGCCAGTCAATCAGGAGCGTGGGTTAATGTGTTTGTCTTGATTACCCTGACAAAATGCCAATAGGGTGCATTTTCATTTTATAAGAACGTTAATAGATAGAGAAATAGATAGCAATTTATTTGACCCACGGTTGAGGGGGAGGGGATTTGGCTTTTTACAGAAATGCAATTGATAAATACATATTATATTATGACAAGCACCAAAACCCTTTCAAATGACTAAATGACACTAGAATGACTAAAAAAGAAAACCAGAAATGAAAAGTCCTGACTTGTCTTAACCCATTATGTCTCCAGTTTTCTATTCAATAAACATTTCAACCAAACATTAACAGGTGCACTAAAATAAAAATAAAATAATTAGAGGGCAGTTACTTTCTTAAGAAGCGGTCCTTTAAGTGCTGTAGGGCACTGGGATGTAATGGATTAAGATAAAAATAGCAGTCCCAGTTCCAGTGATGCATTACAAAGGCGTATTGCTGTAGGTATGAAGGAGCCCAAGTAGTGTTTCTTCACAAACTTCTGCTCAATATTTCTTTGGCTAAAAGTTCTCAAAGTTAGCATGTCACAGAGAGAGGATGTGCAGCATTGTTCATAATGGCAATCAGTTTTGTTTTCATTCTTGCCTGAACCCACTACCTCCAGTAATTTCAAGGGGTGATCCATTCGACGGGTCTGTCTTGCAGGTGAAGTTACTGGCAAAGCACACCACAGCATAGAAAATCACAATTGCTGTCACAGAGTTGTAGAAGATGTAAAGATGTCACTACCCACATTAAAAAGTGTAGTCTCCTAAGGGGAAAAAAAGTCTGCTCTGCCCTGACTGACTATGCCAGTGACTGGCATAGAGGCCCATTGGTGTGGCAAAAGTCAATAACCAGTTCCTTGGTTTTACTGATGTTAAGTTGCAGGCAATTTTTTTTCTTCACCAAATTCCTCTCCTCAATTGCATCCCTTCATCAATACACTCCATTAGTGCCGAATCACTACCAGGGCAGTCATTTCTGGTGCTCCAGTGTCGCTCACGCAGTACCTGAGCCTGACAGACTGCTGGACGGATAGTATATTACACAGGACACCACAAGCTCATCCACCTGCATATGCCTGACCCTAGTCCTTTACAGACATTTTGTAACTTTTTTACATAACATTCTCAAACCTGCCTAATGAAAATCAGGGTTACTAGGGGCCAGAGCGTAACCTAGCAGCATAGGATGCAAGGCAGGAAATTGCACTGGATGGGCCACTAGTCTATCGCAGGGGCACACACCATATGCCGACATTAACCTAACTGGCAGACATTTTGATGTGGGAGGGACACCAGAGTACCCAGAGAAAAACTCGAGACTTGGGCAGGATGAGTAAACTCCAGATGGGAAATAACGGGGAGCAGAATTCAAATCCAGGTCATGGCACCACCAGTTTTGCCAGCCTGCCCAGCTTATTTTAGATTTATTAAAATGAATCATCCATAATGCAGCTAATTGATGTTTATAATAAATGCGTAGAACATCACTGTGTGTGTGAAGTCGCAGGTATCGAAAAAGCACAAAGTATTTTAATTTTGCCACAAGAGGGCAGCATATACCGTTACATCTCAGAAAGCCTTAAGCATAAACGCACAGCATAACATGCGGACATTTCGTGTACAGATCATCTCAATTGATAAGAAGTATTATTATAATTAATAGAGGAAGTCCACGTATACTGTATATAGGGCAGTCCACTTTAGTGTATTCATTTTGTTTCTTAAAAGAATAAATGTGAATAACTGATTTAACGCAATTCATTTATATAAAATTTTGCAAGAGACACAGCAGTAAATTAATAAAACACCAAGTGTTCTTTTCAATCCCCAAAACAGAAACTGAATAGAAATCTAAAGTGATTTTTACAGTTTTTTTGGTTATTTTTAATAACTGTTTTAGTAAAAAGTAATGAACCAAATGTTTCAATCATGTTAACTACTCAGAAGCTACCCTGATATCATTGAAATGTGAGCTACAATTGTACCACAGTTAAAGGGAATATTCTCTTCCTTTATCATAATGATATCCGTTTGATAAATGCATAATGTTTTATTCCTTCATCAGTATACAGCTGCAGCCGGATCATCTTCAAAGGTTCAAAATGCAGTCATGTGAAAAAGTAAGTACACCCCATGAAATGTTTCTTCTTGTTAAACATATGGGTACATATCAGAATTTGATCTTCACTTAAACAGTATCATTAGATAAAGGTGATGTAATATAAGAAACGTCATGCTGCTCTTGCGTTGTGTAGACAAGTGTAGTCAGTTGTTAATTTAACTACCTGAAATAAATCAAATTGGAATCATTTATAAATTGTTAGAACATTATTAGAGGGGATCTTGTTTGAACCCATCTTATTTAACCCTCAGGCATTTAGTTTAGTTTGCTGTTTTGTTAATAAATCTTTCAGTATTATTATTAATATTGTTATTTAACAGGGCCTCTTATGTTTTCTACTCTAGGAGGCCCCTTTCACGCTTGTTTTGATGGGTGCTGCTCCACACATTCAGCCCACATCACCGTCCTTTCACCAGCGTTTCTCAACCTTAATGTTCCCACAACTCAGTTTTGCATCGAGTCCCTCTTGTGCACACAAGACACCCCTCAAACATCACACAGCTGAAAGAATTCTTCATGGAGAAATGGGAAAAACTTTATGCCTGTCATTGTCAGAGACTGCTTGCCAGTCCTAGGAAACGCCGACTTGAGGGGCAATACCAGCTATTAGAGCTGCAGGGAAGACTTACTCAGACTGATCAGACTGAAATGGCACGTCTATTCATTTATTGTTCAATAAATTATTGCAAAGTCAGTGTTTTTTTTTTTTTTTAATTTCAGTTACATCAGCTTTATGTATAGATACTGTTTGAATGAAGGTCAAATCTTGATTTATATCCTCATTTGTTAAAAAAGAAAAAAAAAATTATGGCATGTTACCTACTTTTTCACGACTTTTTTTCATTTTCCAGGTTAGCTGGTTGGCATCAAATATTTTTCTTCACCTCTCCATTGGTTCTGGGCATCTTTTTGGGTAAGGTCCTTTGTTATATATCATCTGACACCAGCTCCAAACATGTCTTCTTTGGCATCTTCCCCTCCACCTCCTACTTGGCGCAGCTCTTCTTGTCTTTCACTCAACATGTCCAAGCCATCTCAGAACAACATCCATCTCTTCGACGCCAAGCCTTCATCTCACTCCATGACACTCTACACATCCACCTGGCCATTTTCATTGCTGTACTGTTCAGCTTTGCTTCATGTTTCTCCTTCATTTGGCCACCATCCCTGGCAAGGCTTCCATAAACTCTACCCTCCAGTGCTAGAGAAGCTAATGTAGTAGTCCGAATCAAAGACAGCTACCAGAGCTTTTAAGGTTTAGCTTTCTGGAGTGAAATTAACTTTCAGGGCAGCCCCTTCTTGTTATTTTCTGCCTCATTTTGTATATACTGTACATGAGGCTGATCAGTGACTGTCAAATGGCCCTATGTGGCTATGTGTGTGATAGGATGAGGCCTATTCCATGTTGTCATGACCTGGATTAAGTGAGGTTCTTTGTAGGCTTCTATGCTTACATAGCACTTTATTTTTTTCTTTTCAAATATTTATAAGAAGGTTAATTCCACATTACAGTTACTTCCTGGAACTCTGTGAAAGCAGGCCATAAACTTAATAGAATAAGTGTTATAGTGTATCTGTCAGCGATTCAAGCAACTGCCTTTACGACATTAAACACAGACGTATTTACTAACATCAGGAACACTTTAATGAAGCTAATCAGACAGTTCCAAATGTATTGCTGTTCTCTAAGGAACAACAGTAAAAACTCTTTTCTTCCTGTGACTTCTTTCTAAATTGCACCTTTGCTACGGAGAGGAGGTGTTTTGTCATGAAAGTGTTCATGAAAGGCATTTTAGCCTCCAAGGGTTCTTTTATTATTAGAGGGTAAGTTAATCATAGAAATGCCTAAGTAATGTCCCTGATCTTGGTAACCTTTGTTCAACGTGTACAGTGGTGGCCAAAAGTGTTGAGAATGACCCAAGTGTTGGTTTTCACAAAGTTTGCGGCGTCCGTGTTTTTAGATCTTTTTGTCAGATGTTTCTATGGTATACTGAAGTAGGATTACAAGCACTTCATACGTTTCGAAGGCTTTTATTGACAATGACATTCAGTTAATGCAAAGAGTCCATATTTGAAGTGTTGGTCCATCGAGTGTTGGTCCATCTTTCGTTTTCTAGACCTCTGCAAATCACCCTGACAGGCTGTCAGTCAACTTCTGGGCCCAATCCTTACTGATGGCACTCGCCCATTCTTGCATCATCAATGCTTAGAGTTTGTCAGAATTGGTGGTGGGTTTTTGTTTGTCCACCTGCCTCATGAGGATTGACCACAAGTTCTCGGTGGGATTATGGTAAGGGTGATCAGTGTCAGTCCTAGAGGGCCACAGTGGCTACAGGTTTTTGTTCCAACCCAGTTGCTTCATTAGAGAACAATTCTTGCCAATAACAGGTCTTATTTAACATCATGGCTTGTTAGTGTTTAAACTCTGCAATATCAGGACAATTAAATCATATACTTTTTAATCCTCCTTACTAATATCATCAAAATGACTTGAAGGCAAAAATGTAAGAGTCATTTTCATTTCTTTGCTTTCTTTTCAGTTTTCTTCTCAGTATTTTATTAAACCAAATAGTGCACGATTAATACACACAGGTGTAAATGGAAACAAGCCAGATGGAGAAGTGCATGTTGCTTTGTCATGTATATCTTAATACTAATAAAAACAGTGAATGCACATGTTTAAGACTAAAATAAGAAATAAATTGTTCAGAATCTTAATAAGAGAGACGACTAAAATGAAGCAGAAAAATGGCACGTGAGCAATAAGTGCTTCATCAGCAATAAATGACGTCTCTTGAAGCAGTTGGGTTGGAACAAAAACCTGCAGCCACTGTGGCTCTCCAGGACTGACATTGATCAAAGTCTGGGGAGTTTCCAGGCCATGGACCCAAAATTTTGATGGTTTGTTCCCCCAGCCACTTATATATCACTTTTGCCTTAATGGCCCAGTGCTCCATCATGCTAGAGAAGGTATTGTGGGTCACCAAACTGTTCTTGGATGGTTGAGAGAAGTTGCTCTCGGAGGATGTTTTGGTCCCATTCTTCATTCTTATTCTTAATTGCAGAGGCCAACACTGCAAATACTGACTCTTTGCATAAACGTAATGTCATTGTCAATAAAGGCCTTTGAAACTTATGAAATGCTTGTAATTCTACTTCAGTATACCATAGAAACATCGACAAGAAGATCTAAAAACACTGAAGCAGCAGACATTGTGAAAACCAATACTTGTGTCATTCTCAAAACGTTTGGCCATGACTGTACGTCTCAAAATTTACCTCTGAAATTCTTAACACGTGACTAATCTTATTCCAAGTTTGTAGAGGTTACTGAACACTAACCCTCGGAATACCTTAAAAATGGCCAAGACCAAACCTTGTTTACAGTTTCTCGCACTGCAATGGCTAAACAGTCCCTTAACAAGGGCTGAATAAAATGTCAACACAAGACAGGGAAGGAGTCTCTTGATTTTTCTAATAATGGAAAATCTCCTATAGCGTGATGACTCTAGAAAGCCCCTTACATTGCTTCTAAAATACAGTAAACTTGCCTATTAATATGTACCCATCAATAGCTTCAATTACAACATGTCTAAGAGCATGACCATTGCTTTGTGGCCACCTAAGGTTCTGTGCACAAGGTTATAGCATAGGCAGACATTGTATCTTGTATTGGACCAAAAGAGTCGTAACACAGCACGGTTTCAAAAAGCATACAGCCAGCCTTGAGCCATTAGCACAGGAGAAGATGCCAGTGGGGAGTGAAGCAGACAGACAGTACAGAAGGTGCCCATCTTGCTTCTTCCTATGCAGCAATGTGTGAGATGACACAACAGTACAGATGGTGCTCATCTCCCTCGATGTTGTATCACCACACACTGAGGTGAGTAAGACAGACCAGTACTTGATTTTATTTTATGCCATGGTGGCAGGATGATGTAACAAAACGAAGAGAAGGTCGCCATCAGTGTTACAATGGAAAACATGTACACAAAGAGGTCATCTCCATTACTTTTGTGACTCCATGAGTGAAATAATTAAACTGTGGCTCCTGTACTCTTGATCTAATTTTTTTTTGCACCATCCTGTTCTGCAGAGAGTGTGATAGAGTGAGAGTACAGAAGACCTTTCGTGTACTATATATGGGGCACAACACTGCCATTTTTATATAAACTGGTAATGGAAGATACAGTTGAAGTTATGCAAGCAGATCACTAGGCTATTTTTACATTAGCTGGTGATGGAGGATGCAGTCAAATTTATGCAAGTTGAGGTTTTTTCACATTCTCAAAAAGCTGTCCTTTTGTTTTAGCACTGTAACCAGCTACCCAACTTGTGCAGTAAAGCACCGTAACTTGGCTCATCTCTTTAGAGTAGTAATGATGGCTTAGGTATAATGATAAACGCAGCTGACCATGAACTAACTGGAGCCAATGGAAGTATCAGAGACCTTCATGTCTAATGCAGCCCTCCTCCAACGCATTCTGTCCTGAAGCACACATTTAGGCACCATAGTGTGCTAGGAGGTCCTACTGGGCTGCAGTAATTAAGACTGTACGATGCAGCCTCCAAACCTGTTCATCTTCACTCTAGCCAGTTAAATTAAAAATGACACAGGGATAGTATTTCTTTAGGCATACAGTGTCTGTAGAAAGTTCTCACGCCCTTGGAAGTTTCCATATTTTACTGTTATAAAAAAAAAATGAAGAGGGTCATGATTCTGACTCGGTACCATCTACAGAGAGGAGCATTCAGACTACACTCAACTGAAACCGCAGCCCGGTGGTCTCCATTGAACTAGTGATGATTTAGGCGTGTCGTATTAAAAACAAAGTGAGTACTTGACACGATTAACTATTTTGTGTTTAATATTTGTCAATAATGTATACCACTCTGCACAGAGTAATTTTCACTTTGACATTAAAGACCCTTCCTGTTCGTTTAAAAAAAAAAAAAAATCCAGTGTGGTTCAAAATTGTATAACAGGAAAATGGAAAAACTTTCAAGAGGGTGGATACTTTTTACTTCTGGGACATTGTCTTAAATTCTATTATAAGAATGACAAGTGTCCATCAGAGAAGAGCTGCTAAACTTGATCTAGGACCGCTGGATTAGGTAAGGTGATGTAAAGTCAAATATTTTAAAATTCTGAAAACTTCTCACCTGAACAATACTGTACAAAGCCTTGAACATCTCTTTTCAAGTCATCACCAGATTTGTGCCTATCAAAGACTGTATATACAAATTTCTCCATCAAGTATTTATATTGACAACCAACCAGGAAAAACGGGTGCAATATGATCACTGCTGAGCAGCAGGCCACTGAAAGACTCGAGGCTGCCATCACAGCCCTACTTAATGATGTATGGCATTTAAATACATGTGCAAGTAGCATTTTTCAAGTTTTTAACTTTTTAGGAATATACTTTTGACAAACTATTTAAATGGACTTTAAAAGGAAACTGGTGTCAATGGAAAGGGTATGGCTTTCAAGGGCATTGAATACTTGGCACAGTACGGTGGATGCATTGAGGTTGCAGACATCCAAACTAACTTCCACTGCTAACGTACATCTGAAGTAATTTGTTAAAAAGGAGAGAAAAAAAAATCCCATTTCCAAAAACATTTTAGGAGGAAGTGCAAAAAGTTCTATAAAACACTGCATAAATAAGACGATCATGATTTGTTTAATGAAATATTCTGAATGCCACACATTTCTCAAACATGTAACGTTCATATTTACAAAGGGAAAACATATCTAGAAATTACAAGCTTTATTTTTCAAAGTTTGGCACAATGCTTTAGTGAAAACAAAATTCAAAATTATTTTCTCCAGCAATTTTAAATGAGTGGTGTTCACAAAACAGGCCTTTAATCTCAACTTTTTATATAGGCATACACAACGTAATGTCAGATTCCAGATCTAATTTATGGGTGCTGCTGCCCCCCCCCATTTTTTAAGAGCCTTTCGGTAATCGTTTTAGCAGCTTCTTTCACTTACTGTACATTGGAATGTATCGGTGATGATGGAAATGTTAATTTACAATACAGTTATCTCTCAAACATCCATTTCTTCATTAGCATCTAGGATCTGAAATGTATTACAAATATTTTAAGAGGAGGGCATGAATACCATAAGATCAAGGAAATCACTCTTTCGTAATTATCATTTCCCTTTCTCTGGCAGGGAGAAAAATGTAAACTACTACCAGATGGCTGGAGAGCTGTCATGCAGCCATTTTCCCATTTTGAGAACTACAATTTTAACACAGGCTCCAAAGAGAAGCCATTTAAAATGTCTAAATTAATGGAATCTACTGAAATGTCACATTTAAAGCATAGATAGGAGTATCAAAAATTCTCTAAATATAAACTTCAAACCATTACAGGTAAAAAAAATGACAGCAGGTTTAGTATTTTTCAAATAGATTCATTCTTGTGCAAATAAGCACCTTTTGGAAAGTTACATGCTTGTAGGTGCATTAGATAAACAAATCTTTGCTCTATGATTTTACATATTAATTAATAAGACATATGAGCTGAACTATAACCAATTAAAATATGCAACCAGTCACATGTGTACAAGGCTATACTGAAATCGTACATTTACTCTGTTATGATTTTATGAGCTGAACAAAGAATACAAACAAAATGTGTACTTTTAGAATACAGTTTCATACATTTACTCAGAAAATCAACAATAGTTGAAGTAGTTACCAATAATTCATCATAACTGTGTGCTCTGGAATCCAAAATTATTTTGAGGTTAGAACAATTGCCAAACCCAATTTTTCAAAAACCTCAGATAGCTTACATAGGTTTTGAAAGAAAACTGGCATCTCTCTGTACATATGGAAATAATCTTAACCTACATAATTTATGGTTTAACACTGCCTGGGATGGGATTTTTTTTTCTTCTTTTTGTTTAGGCAAGGTCATTTATTGTGTCATTCATTTTCACATTTCCAAGAGAATCTTACTTTAATTATGAACACTAATTATGTTGTGCCTTTTGTTTGAACACTATTTATAATTTGGAATAGACGATTATTACTAATAAAACCCATAGTGTTCGGAATGAAAATGTCTTGTGTGTTATTACAATACTAACAGTTTCTTGGCTTCTCTTACAAGGCTTGTTTTATTTATGATAAACGCTGCCTTGCTGAAGCCATTGTACTTTGGAGTCAGTTTCACATCTTGCTGAAACATTCTTTAGCATTGGTCCACACTTGGATTCCCTGTTAAGAAAGGGAAAAAAAGGATAAACATTAAAGTGATAATGTTAAGATAACAGCATGTTCAGAGTAGGAAACTTTAAAAAAAAAAGCCAAACTGAGGCAGTTCCCCAGGGAGGAATCAAACAAAATGTACCCCCTTGAATAGGAGAGCCTGATAAACAATTACAGGGAGTGTTTGACTGCCAGTCACTGCAAGTAAAGGTAAGTGTGTATAGCTGATGATCTCCAAAGGTGCTTACTTTCTTTAATTCTGAGTGACAGTGTTATGGAAGAACTGTTAATTGTTCAGTCAGTTCCCGGGTGGCACATCTGAGCCGTGGCGAGTGCTGCTGCCCCACAGAGTCTGGGTAGTGTCTGCTCATTGTCCCCGTGTCTGGGTTGCAAGATGCCTGTCACATTCACAAAATGTCATGAGATTCTGAAATTGACACCTATGTCATATGTGAACTGGACCTACAATTGGTTACTTCCTGCTTGCATCTAATGCTGGCTGGTTACCCTCCAATCCTTTTGTGACCCCAGGATTAAGAATGTTATGTTTTCCAGCAATATCCAATATCAAAAAATGACTGACTGATTCAGAAAATCTGAAAAAGTGGGCCACAACGTTTTCAACACAGTGCGCATTAGCAATCATCATGGAGATAGGTAGGTTCTGACACTTTCCCTTTGAAAATATTAGATGGATTTATCACTGAACAGCTGCTCTAGAAGTCTGGCACCCAGCACTCTGCTTCAAGTGGTGAACCATTTTCAAAGCTGATTTTAGCTCTTTATTCATTTGCTTTGTACAACAGACAGAACCAGCAGCAGTGAAATCACTCAAGGCTTTCGCCATAAACCCCCATGTATATACAGACAGTTGCTTATTTTCCATCCATCTTCCAAACCTGCTTTATCCTGTGCGTGGTGGCGATGCTGGAGCCTATCCCAGCAAGCACAGGGAACAATCAATGGGCACATAAATTTCACAATACATGCAACACAACAAAAGATATACAACCACGCAATCACACACAATGTTATGAAAATCATATTGCAATATATAACACATTCTAGTCAAAAATGCAATCAAAGGAATATTTCAAAGAGTTAGAAGTAAGTTAGGTAAGCAAATATCTTCCCTCAAAATGGTCATAATTTGAGGTAGTGAAGAAGAGACCGTTGTGTCGTTATGAAAAAGAAAAAAAATACATAATTGTCTCTCTTTTTTTTTTTTTTTTTAACTATTAAAGGAAAACAGCAAACCTTGCTGGTCAACACAGGTAGCCTGTATGAAAATACGTCTCAGAAACACGGCGCGAGTCACACATGCAGGCCATGTTCTGAATGAGATCCCCTAAAGCCGAGCCGAGGGAAGTCACTGGTGGTGTCTTAACTCTTTGACCATGGCCAGTACCTGCTACTCACATTTTTTTTCAAAGCACGTATTGTTTGCAGCACTCTTGAGGGTTGTGGGTGCTGCACTGGATTGAAAGTTGAGCCTGGGTCTGTTCTGCATTTACTTGATGTTGCCCTGCCTGCAACTGACTGCACAATTGTATAAAAAAACAAAACACAGCCCATCTCAGCTCCACTTTGGGTACATTTTGTGCATTAGACCTTGAAAATAAAAGTATCAGATTGCTGGGCTGACAGTTTTCTGCGCTCCTGCTTGCAAAAGCACTAAACTCAGAACTGTACCGGTTTATGCATACTGGAAATCTGCTACACAATATGGTGAATAGATCGGTTTTCAATATTTTTGTACGCAGTACAGTTATCAACTGTAGTATTACTACTATATGCATATGTCAATTATTGTCACATATCTGGGGTGGACTATTTTTATATAATAGGGAAATATGAAAACACAGTAGTGTGGTTGTAGCCTTAATTGTACATGGCATACTGCAGTTCAAATTATCAATGATAAAAATCCAAATTTTAGATAACAGAGTACAGTTTCCTGTAACCCTTGCAGATACTCACCTTCTTACACATGCTGATCTGCATGACTGCGTAACTAATAAGTGCTTCTTTCAAGTCTTGATTTTTTTGCTCTTTAAACCGTTCAATGTCAATCCAGGCATTCTGGACATATTCTCTAGAGTAAAAATAAGAAGAAGAAAAACAAAGTAATAAGCTATTTTCAGATTTAATACTTTCTTAGTTTGCCTATAGAACTGGGAAAGTGAAACGCCAAGTTTTTCTTTCACCAAAGGAATTGTGTATTTTCCTGGAGACACTCGAGAAAAGTAGTAGGCCACGATTCAGCAGAACCTTGACTCGGACTTAATCAGGCCTAAGCCACTAAAATGAAACAAACAAAAAGTGCGAGTGCATTATGGACATGAATCTGGAAATAAAAAGGCAAAGCAGCTGCACCGCATATGCTGAGGCAGCATCTTGTAAATATCATTTTATTAATCCTGAGCCAAAAATTGCAGCTTTTAGCACTTTGCAATCCATTGTATTTGTAATTATCCTGAAATTTTGAATCATATAAGACATGAAAACATTCCCTGCAGAAAATGAGGACAATATAAACAGAAATGGAAAACACACACAACCAAATATCAGCAGTTAAAATAAAGATGAAAGCACAATATGTGCAAATGTCACATATATTCTTTTTTCATTTAAAAATAACTCGAGAAAATAGAAAAAAAACCTCATAAGGTAACCTGTGTGCCCGATGCTTGCTGGGATAGGCCCACAGCCTCCCCACGTCCCCGCTCTGGCTAAGGAGGTGGATGGTAACCTGTTTCCATTTATTGTAAGAGTGGTGACATAACATTTTCCTATTTAAATTTGCACAAACATCTAATATGAAAAGTAACTTTTTCAAATATGTCAAATTTTGTATAGTTATCATATACAGCCCTATAAATTACAAGAAAGATATTAAGCAATGTGCTCAATAAAACTGAAGAAAACGACAACGCCATGAGTTGTTTCAAAGTGAAAATCAAATTCAATGAGCTAACTTTGTATGTAAGGATTTATAAATTGTTTGTATTGTTGTGATTTTACAGATATGTTGTGCTGCCCCCCCAACCCCCAGGTTTCAGATTTGGAGATCCAGTCTTATAACCATTTTGCAGTTTCTAATTGTTACTGAATTTATTCAAGTTGTTTGAACATTGATTATTTCACTTTCGTGACACCATCTCGGGTGGGTCAGGTGACTGCAGACATGTCACAGATTTTGACTCACTTGTGCTCTGATCATCGCCACATCAGCTTTCCTCAATTGCATAAAGTGCCTTCAAAAACCTCTCTTAGCAGTAACTGGCTTTCTTATCAAGGTGGCTTACTGGCACGTTCTTCTTGTTCTGACCCTCCGGTTGTTCTCGACATTCCATTTGCATTACTCCATTATAATCTTTACACTGCAACTTTATTATTAACTTTCTGCTTTGGACCCCCCACACTATGCACTCTCTCTTTCACACTCATTTCTGGAATTGTTTCTCAGCTGCTCATAATGATCTGGGGGCTTTTTTTTTTTTTGCCTGTAACACATATATACAATATCCATTACAATAATATCTTACTTCTGTCAAGTTAGTACATTTTTTTATCATTACAAATATTTTTTATTGTATCGCATTAAAAACAAAGATGAGTGTGTTTAATTTGTTAAACTATCTAATTGAAAATGTATTCTTTTATAGTATAGTATAATTTTATGGCCATAAATTAATCAAATCACTTACTCGCATTCCAAAGTTTTTGACTTCACAAACTCTTCTCCCTCCGTTATCTGCTCTTCTAAAACCTTTAACTTGGCTTCCCTCTGCTCTGGCGTCTCCTGTCCAAACAGTTTGCTTGTCATCCCTTTCAAAGAAAATGTCCTTACAGTCTGTACAAAAAAAAAATATTCAAGAATGAAGTTGGTTTGTAAATATTCCATACATATATATATATATATATATATACATATATATATACACATACATACATACACATACAATATATATATATATATATATATATATATATATATATATATATATATATATATATATATATATATACACACACACATACATACATACATACATACACACACACAGTGGGTACAGAAAGTATTCCGACCCCCTTCAATTTTTCACTCTTTGTTATATTGCAGCCATTTGCTAAAATCATTTACATTAATGTTTTTTCGTCATTAATGTACACACAGCACCCCATATTGACAGACAAAAAAAAGAATTTTTTAAATTATTACAGATTTATTAAAAAAGAAAAACTGAAATATCACCTGGTCCTAAGTATTCAGACCCTTTGCTAAGTATTTAGTAGAAGCACCCTTTTGAGCTAATACAGCCAGGAGTCTTCTTGGGAAAGATGCAACAAGTTTTTCACACCTGGATTTGGGGATCCTCTGCCATTCCTCCTTGCAGATCCTCTCCAGTTCTGTCAGGTTGGATGGTAAACGTTGGTGGACAGCCATTTTAGAAAAAGTTCTATCTTGGAGTTTGCTAAAAGACACCTGAAGGACTCTGCGATGGTGAGAAATAAGATTCTCTGGTCTGATGAGACCAAGATAGAACTTTTTGGCCTTAATTCTAAGCGGTATGTGTGGAGACAACCAGGCACTGCTCATCACTTGTCCAATACAGTCCCCACAGTGAAGCATGGCGGTGGCAGCATCGTGCTGTGGGGGTGTTTTTCAGCTGCAGGGACAGGACGACTGGTTGCAATCGAGGGAAAGATGAATGCGGCCAAGTACAGGGATATCCTGGACAAAAACCTTCTCCAGAGTGCTAAGGACCTCAGACTGGGCTAAAGGTTTACCTTCCAACAAGCCAATGACCCTAAGCACACAGCTAACATAACGAAGGAGTGGCTTCACAACAACTCTGTGACTGTTCTTGAATGCCCAATTGAGCATCTCTGGAGAGACCTAAAAATGGCTGTCCACCAACGTTTACCATCCAACCTGACAGAACTGGAGAGGATCAGCAAGGAGGAATGGCACAGGATCCCCAAATCCAGGTGTGAAAAACTTGTTGCATCTTTCCCAAGAAGACTCCTGGCTGTATTAGCTCAAAAGGGGGCTTCTACTAAATACTGAGCAAAGGGTCTGAATACTTAGGACCAGGTGATATTTCAGTTTTTCTTTTTAATAAATCTGCAACAATTTCAAAAATTTTTTTTTTGTCTGTCAATATGGGGTGCTGTGTGTACATTAATGAGGGAAAAAATTATTTAAATGATTTTAGCAAATGGCTGCAATATAACAAAGAGTGAAAAATTGAAGGGGGTCTGAATACTTTCCGTACCCACTGTGTGTGTGTATATATATATATATATATATATATATATACACATATACATACACACACACACACACACACACACACATACATACATACATACTAGGGGGCTTTGCTCACCAACCCCTGTGCCTGTGCTATGCGCTATCCTCTTTGTGGTTCTGCCACTCGCGTGTAGGGAAGCAGATGTACAATTTAAACAGATTGTTATTTTCATGGGAATTGTTACAAATGCATAATAGAACTAACTATTTTACATTACAGTGAGTAATAGATAAATAGATTAACCATAGTAAAAATGTAATAAATTGAAAGAAAATTATATTTCATGTTGTGCTAGAGGTATTTGTTGTGTTACATGTTTTTGTTCCGTTTAGCTTTGAAATTAACACACAAAATACTTTATCAGCTTACACTTTTACTGTAACACTTCAGTAAAAACAAAATTTTCAATTACATTTTCAATTGAATTTTGATTCCGTGTTTGGACTTTCATTGTGACAACGCAGTATATAACTGCCCGTGAGTGAATTTCGGTTCTATTTCACTATTAAATAAACCAACTTTTTTGAATGTTTGTCCCTGTGATTTGTTAATTATCCTTGCAAAAGCTGTTCTAACGGGAAACTGTAAACGTTTAAATACGAATGGTATATCAAGATCTTCTGTATTTACTTGCTTCCCCTTGGCCATATTATTCATAGCTATGGACTGGGCTATCATTTTTATACAGTTGATACTCAAATCTACTTCAATGTTAAAAGTGGAACTTCTTCAGAGCTTTCTAAGCTCACAACCTGCCTCAGTGAAATTAAAACCTGGATGGAGCAGAACTCTTTAAAATTAAACTGCAACAAAACTGAACTCCTGCAAATTGGGACTAAAATGCAACTTAATAAAAGGAGCTCCTTCCCAGTCCATCTTGGCGGTGATCTCATCAGACCTGCCTCTACAGCAAAGATTCTTGGTGTCATTTTTGATTCCCTACTCTCTTATTCCTCCCACATAAATCACATTAAGAAACTTTCTTACTTTCACCTCCGTCACATATCCCGTGTTCGCTCCTTCCTCTCCTTTTCTAATGCTGAGAAACTTGTCCCCGCTTTTATCACATCCCACATCGATTATTGTAACTCACTGCTGGCAGGTGCCCCTTCTAATCTTATATCACAGCTCCAGCTTATTCAAAACTCGGCTACAAGAGTCCTCACTCAAACCAGCAGCAGCGAGCACATCACACCCATCCTGCTCCATCTTCACTGGCTCCCCGTGTCTTACAGAATCAAATATAAAATCCTACTAATAACCTACAAAGCCTTAAATGACCTCGCGCCAAACCACATTGGTGACCTTCTCCATCACTAAGGTCCTCTGATTCTGGCCATCTTGTTGTGCCCCACACTAATCTACACTCCATGGGTGACGGCAGGGCCTTCAGCTGTATGGCGAGTGCCCAGACTCTGGAATGACCTACCGAAATGAATCAGGTCAGCTGACTCCATGAATTCTTTTAAAAAACAACTCAAAAGTCATCTGTTCAGGAAGGCCTTTAGCTCTACTTGACTTCATTCCCCTTCTCTCAGTTTACCTCCATGTCAAGACGCTCATGTAACCTGTGTGTGTGTGTGTGTCTGCTGGACCAGCAATTATGTTGTCTGTTAGGCTTTATTTCTGTGAATTCACTGACGTAATCTTCTTTATTTATTTGGTTTGTAAAATGCTATATACTGTATACCCTGCCGTTCTTTCTTATATTATGTAAGTGCCTTGAGCATTGGAAACGCGCTATATAAATAAAATGTATTATTATCTCTTTTGGTGTCTAATGTTATCCCCTGAAATATAAACTACATTACCTTTCTTGGATACATCCTTCTTTCAACACTAATTTGTGTGGTGGAAGACCAGATGGTGTTAACGGTTGTAGATATTTTTCATGATATTGTAAGTTGATGTTTTCATCTTCCACACCATCACCACCAACTGTTTCAACAGAGTCTATTGATACGCATGTAACCGATCAACATTTTTGATGTTAATTTGTTTGACTTCATCATTTCTCGGTGCCAGGATTGCCTGTATTCTCATTTCTTCTGTTGATAACCCTTCGGGATGAAATTCTTCAATAAGATTTGGACATAATAAGTCTTCTTTTATTGGGAACTTAAAATGAGGAAAACGTAAAAATTCATAAGAACTGCGAGCGCAGGAACTGAGTTTAACAAAGCATTCACACGACTGAGAAGTGAGAGGACTGTGGGCATGGGCCGTTAACCAGGAATGGTTGAGAGGAGGGTGGGAATTGAAAAAATCTTTTGGCAATAGTCTCGTCTCAAGATTTTCTTTTATAATATATATGTATATATAAGTGTATATGTGTGAACGATGTTCAAAAAGTTTCTGCACTTTTATATTTTCGTTAGAAACAGTGAAGGCAGGAGGAGTGGTAATTGGTTGTGTCTGAGAGTGTCATGTGACTAGTTTTGTCTGGCAAGCCAGCTGCCTTTGCAGTTTGGTATCAGAGTTGTCACCCAGTGGTGAAGATGGCTACGAAACATAGAAATTGCACCAAAGAGGAACAGCGTTCTGTCATATGCTTTTTGTGGGGCAGAAGGCAGCTGGGAGCACAAATTCATCTCCACATGTGTGCTCAGTATGGGGATAAAGTTCTCTCTGGTAGAGTCGTCTATGAGTGGATTGCAATGTTCCAAAATGGCCGTACTAGTGTGACAGATGAAGAGCACACTCCAGACCTTCAGCTCCAGCCACGTGATGGTGATGATGATCAGTGGCTACCCGCTCAACCAACAGCGATTTTTGCTGACGGCATTAAAAATTTGGTACGACGCTGGGAAAATTGCATCACTAAGAAAGGGGACTATGTAGAAAAGTGACAATTTCTTTTTGAAATTCTTAAATTGAGTTAAAAAAAAAAAGTGTGGAAACGTTCTGACTGTCCCTTTGTGTGTGTGTGTGTGTGTGTGTGTATATATTCAACATCACATTGAAAGTTAAAGTCAAAAACTGAAATCCCAGGCTGACCCAACTTGCGTGAATTTCATCACAGAGATTGACTCAGCAGTGTGTATGGCCACCCATGTGCCTTATGCACTCCTGACAACGCCTGGGCCTGCTCTGATGAGACAGTGGCTGGTGTCTTGGAGGATCTCCTCCCAAACCTGGATCAGGGCATCAGTGAGCTCCTGGATGGTCTGTGGCGCTACTTGGTGGTGTCGGGTGCACTGAACACAACCTCAAATCAGTCTCTTAACCACGCAGCATTAAAGGAATACAGCACTCAGACAAGACACTTATTTTTTTTTTTAAATGTTACTTGCTCTGCGTAGTTTTTAGTGATGGCCACTTGCTCACAATGCTCCAAACAAATGCAACTTTTGAGCATGTTACTGGATGATCCGACATATGGATTATGTAACACAAGTGGACGTTTTTTATCCGGGTTTGCTGTTGTCCAGCACTGATCTTCATTCTGCATGACAACAACATTGAAATTTTGTTCTTATCTATCACTACAAACTAAATGGGTGGAGTACTGCTTTAAGCTCAAAGAATTAGCAAACCCTGAGCAGGAGTGCAAGTCTCTCCCACATTTTATGCACAGTATGAAGAAATATTAAGCTAAAAATGTACTTTATGGGTTTTTTTGTGTCTACAATAAGTTATATGTGCACACTGATATTTTAAAAATATTACTTAGGTCAATACATAATACGCACACATAAGTGAAAAATCACTTCCCCATACTTTTTAGAATTGGACGATTAAAGTCAATGGTGTCATTCATAGGTCCGCCGCTCAGGAGCACAAACACGACGGCTGTAACTACATCTCGTTCTGGGTAGGGGCTAAAAACTGTTCCACTGGCAGAAAGCACTTCTGTTTCTGAGCAAAATCTAAATGATGTCACTGAAGAAATTGTCGGTTCATGCATCGATGTGCTATAATGAAAGCAAGTCCTGTGCAGTGTACTGTATGTACCATAGTGTCATTAGGTAGAAGAGCACTAAAAGAGAACCAGTACGTACCCCAGTAGCCAGTTCTTCCCGCTGCTGTTTCTTTGAGACCAGATCCAGTGCAGCCACTTCCAGCTCATACTGTAGTAACTCATGTTTTCTACAGACTGTCCTGGGATAAAAAGAAGAGTTGAAACTGCTTTAATATAACAACCAAATACAAGTTTATTAGGCACACATGCACCACAAGCGACTCTGGTAATCTCCACGTTGTGCTGCCTGTCTAGGAAAGACGAGAGTAGCTCTGCACGGTCAAATACATGAATCGTACTAACTTTGAAGGAGAGAAGAGTCAAGGTCTCTTCATGGAAATCTGCCCTTTAAACAGACTCTCTTGATGAAAACTGACATGGCACAGCCCTACCGTGCCAATTTCTCCCACTGGCAAGCTGTGCTTTGTGCTGGAAAGACCACCCAATCCCTCATTCCAGGACGGAGTGCTTTGAACTGCCTTTCTAGGAAAAGTGACACAAGACCCTCATGCTGCAATCATTAGAAAAAAAAAAAGTGATTCTAGCTCTTCATGCAGTACTTTCTCTTAATCTGCCACAATAGAAGAGCGTGATGCTTGTAAACTATGGCGCGTGCTGGCTTTGTACAAATGTGGATGCTTACTGTCTGGGGAGTGGTTAGTGTCCGGTTCTGGTACTGTCGAATCTCTCTGTGTTGTGTGTGCACTGAAGTGGCTAATGGTGTTATTTATCCAAGGCTTTAAGTGTCTGTGTGTCTGTCCAGTCACTATGCCTCTGTCATTCTAAAATGTGTTCAAGCTGGAACGTGACGTCAGAGTTTCGTTACTATCAACATGCAACAGCAAGCCACTTTGGAGGTCTCGTGTGCTTCAGTATTTGATGAATGGCTCGATGTGCTGAAGCAAATCATCAAACTTAAATGACGACATACAAACGTATTTGTGGTTCTCCTCTTTCGTTTATTTCTCACACAGGCAACACAAGCGTCACATATTCCCCATCGTAATGACGAGATGCACTTTAAAGGTCTCACATTCTGTGCCATCTTTTTATTTGCACCTTCACAACAGCATCCGAACATAAAGGGAATGTATTTGAGTGACAGAGAAAAAAATTAGGGACGCAGTGAAGAAGAAAAAAAAAAAAAGGTCTATTTTGTGATTAAATTGGAAATTTTGACTTTTAACCTTGCAGTTTACTTTGTGGAAGGTGTCCTATGAATTTAATGGGATGTTTCAGACAATTCTCAACACAGCAAAGCCAAGCGTTGTTTTCTCACCGTGATGAAACCTCAGACTGCCACCTGGTGGAATCCTCCAGATTTATATAAAATACACGCGTGCAAGTATAAACAGTTCACTGCTAGTGTAGCAGTAGCGTCCACAGGCACACAAGTCGCGTGAAGTATAAACCTGGCCTAGCACCGCTTTTACTAATGCCATACCAAATGGCATATTACAGAGACACACACACTGCAAACATTAGATTTACAATGAATACTTAGATTTCCAATTAACTGAGGTATTTACAGATATTTTGCATACCTGACTGATAATTTTACAATTTCCATCTGCTCCACAGAAGATGCCATTTACCTTATTCTTCATACAATCCTGGCCAACACAAACAAGTTTATATACCAGTGTGCCATGCCGCCTAACTCTAACCATTATTTATTTATTATGTGGCCAAACACAGATCTAACTTCATTATTAAATTGGCTGATGACATGACCTTCATAGGTCTGATCATCAACAACGATGAGATGGCTCACAGAGAATAAGTCGGCTTTCTTACAAAGTGGTGCCCAGACAACAGCATTTAATGCCATGGAGCTGATCACAGAGTTCAGAAAGCAGAAGGCAGACTACGATTCCATTTATATTAGAAGTGATGCTGCCGAGGGCACACAATGCCCTTCGGTTCGGGATTTGTAATGAATATTACTTTAGAAAGACAACGAGCATTATTAAAGATGTCATCCACCCAGTGTGGCCACATTTCTCTCTCTGAGTTTCAGGACATTTGCACTCACGCCACTAGATTAAGGGTCAGTTTTTACCTGCAAAGCCGACTACTACATGTGCCTGTCTCATTTATGTTGTATTTGATAACTGATGTTGTATTCACTGCCTGTTGTTGGGATTTTTTTACTGGAAATATAAAAGTAAAACTTTCATTAAGGGCAGCACGGTGGCGCAGTAATAGCGCTGCTGTAAGGTCTCACAGTTAGGAGAGCCGGGTTCGCTTCCCAGGTCCTCCCTGCGTGGAGTTTGCATTTTCTCCCCGTGTCTGCGTGGGTTTCCTCCGGGTTAGGTGCATTGGCAATCCTATATTGTCCCTAGGGTGTGTGCGGCTGGCACCCTGCCTGGGATTTGTTCCTTGTGCCCTGTGTTGCAGACCCTTGTGAAGGATGTAGCAGGTTGGAAAATGACTGACTGACTGACTTCCATTAAACATAGTATATAAGCATAACAATAAAAATGAAGCAGGACTTATAAAATGGTTTACATGACTCATGGCTTAAAGGAAAGATTCAACACTGAGGTAAAATTACCCAACAGCAATATTATCCACGCACGTGCTGTACCATACCTGAGAGCTTCCGAATAGAAAAGATACTCCTTCAATTGGTCTGCGTAGTGTTCTTCTTCTTCTAGTATATCATCAACCGAAGCAGCATAACTGAAACAGTGAGACATATTAGAATTTTCAGAGAGCTGCAACCACCTGTCCACTTAGAATCAAAACGCACTGTCAGCAAACTGAGCGCATGAAAAGTTCCAGCTCTCTTCTGGTTCTTCCAGTTGGTAAGGAAAGGTTCGACAGAGCAGGGCGTAGTTCTCTAACAAACTAACTGTTCAAGTTCTCCAGAGCAGCCTTTAGTACACCACCTCAGGGACATGCCCACGGGCACACTCACATGGTGCCCACAGTTGTCCCAATTGGGGCCGCTAGTGGCTTGACTCCATGGTCTATCTTTTTTTTTATTAATTTTAATTAAAAGCAAATAACAATCCATACAGTCAAATCAAACTTATCGAAACCAAAATTCAATCCCCGCCCAGAGAAAATCTTTGAAGCAGCTATGAAGGAATAGTATCCCATTCCCCGATATAGAAGATTATTCTAAAATGTAATCGATTAGATCCTGCCATGTTCTAAAAATGTTTTGAACAGATCCTCGAGTGACAATTTGATTTTTACCAAATTCAGATAATACAAGACAGGGGTCCCCAACTCTGGTCTGGGAGGACCTCAGGTTTTCATTCCAACAATCTTCTTTAATTAGTGACCAGTTTTTTGCTGCTGATTAACTTCTTTTACCTTAGTTTTATTTAGCTTGACTCAGACTCAGTTGTTTCCTTTTCTTGAATGAGCAGCCAAACAATAATGAGACGCGATACGAGCCGCCACAGATCCAGCTCACCTGTGCCCATCAAATAAAGAAAGATAAGAGTCCCGGTAAGGCTGATCTCTCAGGTCACCAAAGCGTTTTGATGGTGTTCTCAGAAGAAAACAGAAAAGCATCCGTTTTGCAAATTTCTGCTGTGGCAGAATGACAGCGGAAACAAGCCATAGAATTAAATAATGAGTTTAATTAGATAGATAGATAGATAGATAGATAGATAGATAGATAGATAGATAGATAGATAGATAGATAGATATTAAAGGTACTATATGATTGATAGATAGATAGATAGATAGATAGATAGATAGATAGATAGATAGATAGATAGATAGATAGATAGATAGATAGCAGCAAGAATTGGCTTCTCATTAAGAACCTGGTTAGAGTGAAATTGGTTGGAGTTTGAAGCCCCAGTTTAGATGATCATGTCGGCTTCACTTCTCATTTCTGTTTGGCTGTCATTAAAAGAGAGAATCATTTCAGAGGACTGAATCCTTTGAAACAGGGCTATTAAAATGTAGGGAAAATGAGTTAATTAGGAGTGAAAATTGGTCACTGATTAGGAAAAGGGTTAGAATGAAAACCTACAGCCACTGTGGCCCTCCAGGCCTGGAGTTCGACCACCCTGGTATGGGACATCAGTTACCCACTGACTTAAAGGTGGTGGACTGGGATTCCTTCAGTTGAGCAAGATAAGTCTACGTGCTAGTAGTGAGGTAAAGGCCATTATGATTTGTTTGTTCTTCTCCACTTTAAGCCCATCTGGGAGAAGTCCATGGTCTGTCATATCATAGAAAGTGTGTCCTGCAGCCATGTGTGGGAAATACTTCAAAAAGAGACAAATAGCTGCCAAATACTTAACCATACAGCAAATCTATATGCAATAGTTAACTACCAATTTACACACAAAAAAAAAAAAAGAGAGAACTTGTCAGAAAAAAAATCTCCTACTTATAGGTATTTTTACCAGAGGCTAAATTTTCTTTAGTCATAATGCTGCTATAAATATGGACTCAACTCCTATTTCACCATCCCATCCAGAAGAGGGCTACTGCACTGCAACTGCTGCGCCAGCCCCCTGGATCAGTCTCTAAATTCCGTACACAGGCGAGACCTGCGAGGTGCATAAGCTGCAGATTCTTATCTCAATGGCATCACATCAGTTGCTCCAGAGCCCAAAGTGGATTACAGTAAATGAAGCCAAGAGGACAATATAATCCATTAGCATTCCTCCCAGGTCTCTCAACTGGATCATTTCCAAGGCTTCATATCATGTTGATTAAAATTACAAACTGGAGTGAATGCCAAGAATGCAGACACAACTCTTGTAGTCAGAAAACAATATGCAACAGCAACTCAGAACTTTTTAGCACAATCTCCATTAAGGTCCACTAGGATACTCCCTCCAAGGTTTTGACAGGTGTCAACGAGACTGGCAGCCCTTACAACCCTTAAACTTTAATGCCAAGGACAAAATGTTGACCCAAAGTCAACACAGAATCTACATTGCTTCTTCAGATGTAGATATTTTGACTGGTGGTCTCCTTCATAGCACCCTGGTAAAGGTTTCCCTGTGCAGGCCAAGGAGTCTGAACCCTTAGTAACTTTGGGGGGGGGTTGGAAAGGGTGGTAACCAGTTATGTAAACCTCCCACCCCACCATGCCAATGACCAATCAGGCTTCTCTTAACATAGCAGGATTTTCTCCAATACTGCCTCACTACACTTTGCCCTTCCTTTCCTGATTGGTCCCTGGAGTGGGAGGAGTTTTCCTTTAGCCAGACTGGCTAAAATGGCTGTAACTTTGCACACTGAATTGAAGAGGGCACCGCCTGAGCAAATCTCTCACCAGTGGCAGAATGTATGGCACATTCAGAAAGTATTCAGATCTCTTTATTTCTTCCACATTTTATTATATAATCTCAATACTGTACAAGATTAATTTTTTAAATCATCATTCTGCACATTACACATGATAATCAAGAAGTTAATAATATAACAATAATAAAAAAATAAAACTGTTTATTGCAAATTTTTGTACATAAAATGCAGAAAAAGTGAAGCAGTCTGAATACCTTCTGAATGCACTCTATTATACAAAAAAATATGTAGCTGATTAAATTTAACTGTTAATTTCAAAACCTGCAGATCGATGCCCAACCTTTCTATGCTTTATGAACAATTACACTTCGAGGTTGACTATTCTTAGAACTGGATAATAATTCAAACTAATACAGTGTACAGAAAGCGACCTTTTCATTGGAGTAAATTTAAAGTTTTCAATATTCTCGTGATGTGAGCGGGTGGGGTTTATATCCAGGGCTGGCACCTGCCTTACACCAAGTGTTGCTGGGATGGACACTGACACCCTGTCACCTTGGTTACTGGATTACAAAATACATAACAAAATCTATTTATCGCTTTTCTAAACCATCTTGCAAAGCATAAAAATAATATATAATGCAAAAACCACATATCTACTCTGCTTCCATTAGTTTTCTGTATTAGGTTAAAAAGACTGGACTGCTATTCAACCGGCAAGTAATCGTATTAGCCAGTATCATTTTCTGTTTGTTTTTTTGGCCATTGTGATAGTGTACTCTATGAAGCGTATTGTATTTATTTGTTCAGAAATGGTAATTGATAAAGTTTACATCACTGAAGTTAAGATATTAGAACTGGCCTTCTACTGACTGCCAGTGTCTTTTAGGTAGTGACACTTTATTGATCCCAAGGTTTAGGCCTGTCGATTCACCTTTTGTAAGATACAGAGCTAACAGAGATGCAGGTCATGAGGTAAGTTGGGCAAAGTGTTGCTCTAATTGTACATAATTCTCTGGTGAGCACTGCCTGTCACCCCTATGGGAATACTTAATAAACAAACAAACAAAAGTCATAGGAATTCTTAAAATCAAACTTGTACCTTACCAAGTAATTTAGTCTGTTTTGTAGTGGTCAGCATTGCTGTTTATTGGCAAAAAAAAACCTTTGAACGTGACCTGCACCAAAGCGCTTTTAAATTAGGTTGTAAAAATCAGTGCGCTGGTTAGTGAGAAATTTTTGGTAGCCTTTTTTCAATGATTCATTCATTGTGCAGTATACATGGCAAAAGCATTTGATTATTATTATTAATAACATTTCCTGCCAGGAAACATATATTTAGTTTTTTGCATGTCCTCCGGGCCATAAGCACAGTAGGTGGTCTTCTGGGCTCATATTCTGTTAATGACTCAAAATAAGATTTTTTTTCAATTGTTGTATTGTGATAAGAACTGTAATCTCTCTCTCTATATATATATATATATATATAAATATATATATAAAAAATATATATAGATAGATAGAAATATATATAGATAGATAGAAAAATATATATATATATATATATATATATATATATATATATATATATATATATAAATACACATAATGGAACCTCGGGTCACGACCCAAAGTAATTTCCCCAATAGGATTTTATGTAAATACAATTAGCACAAAAATAGTTAAATATACCATAGAATGCACAGCATAATAATAAACTAAATGTAAAAACATTGAATAACACTGAGAAAACCTTGAACAGAGAAAAGTAACATTGCAAGAATTCACGCTATAGCCTTACGAAACGCTCGCTGTAAACACTTTTTTTAACGAGTTTTAAGCACAGGGAAAAAAAATCAACATTTGAAAAATCCATAATTTAATAAACATCCAAGAAAACTAACATTGCAACAATTCACGCTACGCACCGAAAAATGAACATTTGAAAAATCCGTAATACAAAAACTAACCATAAACTAACCTTGCATGAGCCGAGTTCTGGCATGAAGGAAGTGAGGAGGAACTGGGTGGAGAGGATATTACAGTTTTGAGGTAAAGTCTGTGATGATGTGGGTTCACTGCATGCTCCCATCTCGCTTCCAGGAGCCCTTAAACCTGTCACCGTCGGTAATGTTATGATCACGACAGTGAGACACTACTGTACAATGGTGCAAAAAGTGCCAAGTGCTTTTATTAAAATCAACAAAACAACAATCAAAAACAAAGTCCAAATTAAATAAAGTGCAGTGCTTTCAGAATCCTTCAATAAATAAATACTTCCATAAAAACAGAAGTGAAGTGGAAGTTAAAGTCCAATACAAAAAAGTGTTCATTAAATACAATAAGGTTAAAACAATGCTGGAAGCAGTCTCTTTAAAAACAAGCCCGGAGCATTCTTTAACTGGTGACCCCCGCCGCCTTCTCGGCCTTACGCAGCCAGCTGTCCCTTTTCTGGTCACTCCAGCTCCTTGATCACTCAGCTAGAACGACCACTTCCTTCTGCTCCACCCCTGCTTGGGCTCAATGTCCAGCTGCCTGCCTGCGAGCACGCGCTCACACCGGTTGTTTCCACACTGCTTCCTGCTTACTCCGCAACCTCTGTCTTTCTTTTCTTTTTCCTCCCTTTAGCCGCCTCGCACTTCCATTTATGAAGAGGACATGGCAGCTGTAGCAAGGCAATTATTTATTTAAAACTGGCCTATACCCGCTATACCACAAAGTCCCTCTGCGCGAGGCACGTCTGACTGACAACAATATACTGTACAGGGAGAGACTGAACAGGTGCATAAATCACCGGCGCGTACAAACCGGAATTGAAACAAAATAGAGCACAAAGAGTTCACAGAGAATGCACAGGGAGAGACTGAACACATGCGGATATCATTGTCTCTGTACGAATCGAAAGGGAAACTGGCTTGTTCGTCACCCGAGTGTGTGGTCATGAACAGATGCAAAAGTTTGGCAAACTTTTTGGTCATAACTCGATTTGTACGTGTTCCAACACGTTCGTGACCCGAGGTTCCACTGTATGTATATATACAGGGTGGGCCATTTATATGGATACACCTTAATAAAATTGTTTTTCTTGTGAAATTCCCACTAAGTTTGATGTGTCACATGACCCTCTTCCTATTGAAAAAACAAAAGTTGGATCCAAAATGGCCGACTTCAAAATGGCCACCATGGTCACCACCCATCTTGAAAAGTTTCCCCCCCTCACATATACTAATGTGCCACAAACAGGAAGTTAATATCACCAACCATTCCCATTTTATTAAGGTGTATCCATATAAATGGCCCACCCTGTATGTATATTAAATATATATTTTCCGCATTCCACTTTTTCCACATTTTGTTATGTTACAGCCTTATTCCAAAATGGATTAAATTCATTTTTTCCTCAGAATTCTACACACAACACCCCATAATGACAATGTGAAAAAAGTTTACTCTGTTTGAGTCGCTCTACCTCTCGTCATGTGTTGGATCGTCCCTTGCCGCTGCTTAGCTAGCGATACCTGTTTGTTCAGCAGACATTACCATCTAGAAATTGTTAAGGAGTAACGTTTGACGATTTTGAGAGAGAGATCAGAGCTACGTGTGTTTTAGAGGGTAGCTGCTCATTTGCAGAGATATCACGGCCACCTGCTCTTTTCCCCATGTGGGGGACGCGCTCCCATCAGAGCTGAACATGATCAGATACAGTGGCAACGCACGACATTGCTGCATACGTACATTCCACATTTTTGGCAAAGAGATAACATCTACATTCTCGCCCAATAGCAAAACCAAAAATATTTTATATCAAGAGGCCCTCGATACGAAAGCTATCAATATAAATTCTTCTCAATACAAATTATTAATTTTTTTTTTTTATTGCTTTTTAAAGTTTGTCCTGTTTCACTACTACGTGGGCGGAGCCACAGGGGATAGTCAGTCTATTATATAATAAAACACTGAGCAGTTTGGCTTTAGTGTGATCAGTTAGTTTGGATTTGGTGGCACAATGAAGAGGAAATGTGAGTGTGTGACACATGAGGAGGAGTAAAGGCACACGCTGAGAGAGTTTTCTTCAAAGACAGAAATTATAAAAGCAGACAGGAGGCAAGAAAGGCGCCTTGTAAATAATGGCAGAGTCTGAGAAGCAGGCTTTATAGGAATATGTTTGACAAGAGAGAAACGCTGGTGAAGAGAGGTTTAGAAACACACGCATACAGGGGGGTAAGGCGCTGCAGGTACACCTAGAGCAAGAGATTTATAATGATTTGCTATTACGGGTATGAGACAGGTGCCGTGGCTAGTAGTTCTATAATAAGTCTGTTTAAATAAAGAGATGTAGGAACCACATCCTTTTTATCGAATACATTTCATGTGGGAAAATGTTCACATAGGAAAAATTGTGATTATTTTCTGGTTTCTAGAGTTGCAATTTAAATCACAGATATGACCGATATTTTTCCAAAAATGAACAGCCCTAAAAAGAGTTTTGTGATTTTCCAACCTGGGCAAACGCAGGACGCTTACCTTGAGCGATGTTTACCACCTGACCCCTCTGAATCATGGCAATCTGGAATTCATCACATTAGACACACTGGAGCTTTTTGTTATGTCACCAGCTTTCCCTGAGCAGGGGCACGACACGCACTGGCCTGATTTCAACAGCTCCGACACATTTAGTAAACAAAAAATGGGCCCACTCTTCTGGTTTTAGCTACTTGTTACATCGGCTTGACAAAAATCCAAACAACTTGCAGTCTATCTGGAAAATGTATTAAATATTTTTATGTAAATCTTTCAAAATGCTGAAAATAAACCCTCTGTTAAATGTTGCTTTTGCCATCTGGTCTTAATCCAGGCAATCCTTGTACCTGTTTCAATGCAGGAAATGTGCTCCAAGTTAAAACAAAAATGATGAAAATTAAATTCATTTTCTACCCAGTAACACTGATATAATGAAATTTAGTTTCCTGGGCAAGGATCAATATACAAACTAATGAAATAATAAAATATATGGCTTATTAATCAACTACAAGTGATTTCTACACTAGAGTACGTAATTGTAGATGTATTGTAAATACATGAGTAAAGAGTGCAGTACAATAGTGCAAAGAAACAGCAGCTTTAACTTAGTATTAAGTTTCACGACATGCAGCATCCTTCCTCCTGCCTCAAACCTCCAACTCAAGCGGCACTGGCTCTCCAACTGAAAGACACAATTATTTTAACTGATGACAAAAGCACAGTACCTTGTCACTAGTTCATTTCAAAAAGTTCCAAACATTTAAGCCATTAGCAAGTCATTATCAATAACCTTTATTAGAGGTGATAAAAATGATCAGCTCAACAAAACAAAGGATAAGCAATAATGAGCACTTGAGACTTGGGTTTAAAACAAAAGTAGCAGTAGGCAATATTGTGTTATGGCTTTCCTTTAAAATTTCTACAATTTTATTTTAGTGTTCTGTCTGTTAAAAAGTGCATGGTGGTTCAACCACAATAGGTTTTAAATTCTCTGCAGTGCCAAAAAAGCACAAAAGATTTTATTTCTTATGTTTTATTTTGCTATGGAGCTTGTGTGAAAACTTCCATCATCATTAGGAGATCACCCTGTTTATTAAGCCAGCGCTGCTAAACTGTAAATGCTTTCTGTGCATATCCGTGCCACAAATTGCCTATATAGATTTCTAGATTACTCACGCGTCCATGTGGTGCCCTGCACTCTGTAGTCCATCACCCATCTCCTTCTCTATGGCACTCCATTCACTTTAAAATAAAAAGACAGGTAAAAATAAATATTAGAATTCTGACCAACTGACTAGGTTTGGGCTCATTCTCAACGCAGAGAACCTAAAAATAAATTCCAATGGATCACACACCAGTAAATACTGTATACTGTATATAAAAAGGAAAAAAAAAATATTATATATATATAACACACACACAGTGGGTACGGAAAGTATTCAGACCCCCTTCAATTTTTCACTCTTTGTTATATTGCAGCCATTTGCTCAAATCATTTAAATAATTTTTTTCCCTCATTAATGTACACACAGCACCCCATATTGACAGACAAAAAAAAGAATTTTTGAAATTGTTGCAGATTTATTAAAAAAGAAAAACTGAAATATCACCTGGTCCTAAGTATTCAGACCCTTTGCTCAGTATTTAGTAGAAGCCCCCTTTTGAGCTAATACAGCCATGAGTCTTCTTGGGAAAGATGCAACAAGTTTATCACACCTGGATTTGGGGATCCTGTGCCATTCCTCCTTGCAGATCCTCTCCAGTTCTGTCAGGTTGGATGGTAAACATTGGTGGACAGCCATTTTTAGGTCTCTCCAGAGATGCTCAATTGGGCATTCAAGAACAGTCACAGAGTTGTTGTGAAGCCACTCCTTCGTTATTTTAGCTGTGTGCTTAGGGTCATTGTCTTGTTGGAAGGTAAACCTTTAGCCCAGTCTGAGGTCCTTAGCACTCTGGAGAAGGTTTTTGTCCAGGATATCCCTGTACTTGGCCGCATTCATCTTTCCCTCGATTGCAACCAGTCGTCCTGTCCCTGCAGCTGAAAAACACCCCACAGCACGATGCTGCCACCGCCATGCTTCACTGTGGGGACTGTATTGGACAAGTGATGAGCAGTGCCTGGTTGTCTCCACACATACCGCTTAGAATTAAGGCCAAAAAGTTCTATCTTGGTCTCATCAGACCAGAGAATCTTATTTCTCACCATCTCAGAGTCCTTCAGGTGTCTTTTAGTAAACTCCAAGATTATCCTGCTTTCCGTACCCACTATCTATATATATATATATATATATATATATCCATCCATTTTCTAACCCGCTGAATCCGAACACAGGGTCACGGGGGTCTGCTGGAGCCAATCCCAGCCAACACAGGGCACAAGGCAGGAACCAATCCTGGGCAGGGTGCCAACCCACCGCAGGACACACACAAACACACCCACACACCAGGGCCAATTTAGAATCGCCAATCCACCTAACCTGCATGTCTTTGGATTGTGGGAGGAAACCGGAGCGCCCGGAGGAAACCCACGCAGACACGGGAGAACATGCAAACTCCACGAGGGAGGACCCGAAGCGAACCGGTCTCCTAACTGCGAGGCAGCAGCACTACCACTGCGCCACCGTGCCGCCCTATATATATATATATACATATATATATACATACATACACATATACTGTACACAGTGGTGTGAAAAAAACTATTTGCTCCCTTCCTGATTTCTTATTCTTTTGCATGTTTGTCACACAAAATGTTTCTGATCATCAAACACATTTAACCATTAGTCAAATATAACACAAGTAAACACAAAATGCAGTTTTTAAATGATGGTTTTATTATTTAGGGAGAAAAAATCCAAACCTACATGGCCCTGTGTGAAAAAGTAATTGCCCCTTGTTAAAAATAACCTAACTGTGGTGTATCACACCTGAGTTCAATTTCCTGATTACTGCCACACCTGTTTCAATCAAGAAATCACTTCAATAGGAGCTGCCTGACACAGAGAAGTAGACCAAAAGCACCTCAAAAGCTAGACATCATGGCAAGATCCAAAGAAATTCAGGAACAAATGAGAACAGAAGTAATTGAGATCTATCAGTCTGGTAAAGGTTATAAAGCCATTTCTAAAGCTTTGGGACTCCAGTGAACCACAGTGAGAGCCATTATCCACAAATGGCAAAAACATGGAACAGTGGTGAACCTTCCCAGGAGTGGCCGGCCGACCAAAATTACCCCAAGAGCGCAGAGACGACTCATCCGAGAGGTCACAAAAGACCCCAGGACAACGTCTAAAGAACTGCAGGCCTCAATTAAGGTCAGTGTTCACGACTCCACCATAAGAAAGAGAAAAAAACGGCCTGCATGGCAGATTTCCAAGACGCAAACCACTGTTAAGCAAAAAGAACATTAGGGCTCGTCTCAATTTTGCTAAGAAACACCTCAATGATTGCCAAGACTTTTGGGAAAATACCTTGTGAACTGATGAGACAAAAGTTGAACTTTTTGGAAGGCAAATGTCCCGTTACATCTGGCGTAAAAGGAACACAGCATTTCAGAAAAGAACATCATACCAACAGTAAAATATGGTGGTGGTAGTGTGATGGTCTGGGGTTGTTTTGCTGCTTCAGGACCTGGAAGGCTTGCTGTGATAGATGGAACCATGAATTCTACTGTCTACCAAAAATCCTGAAGGAGAATGTCCGCCATCTGTTCGTCAACTCAAGCTGAAGCGATCTTGGGTGCTGCAACAGGACAATGACCCAAAACACACCAGCAAATCCACCTCTGAATGGCTGAAGAAAAACAAAATGAAGACTTTGGAGTGGCCTAGTCAAAGTCCTGACCTGAATCCAATTGAGATGCTATGGCATGACCTTAAAAAGGCGGTTCATGCTAGAAAACCCTCAAATAAAGCTGAATTACACCAATTCTGCAAAGATGAGTGGGCCAAAATTCCTCCAGAGCGCTGTAAAAGACTCATTGCAAGTTATCGCAAACGCTTGATTAGGTTTGTATTTGTTTTTCTCCCTAAATAATAAAAACCATCATTTAAAAACTGCATTTTGTGTTTACTTTTGTTATATTTGACTAATGGTTAAATGTGTTTGATGATCAGAAACATTTTGTGTGACAAACATGCAAAAGAATAAGAAATCAGGAAGGGGCAAATAGTTTTTCACACCACTGTATATATATATATATATATATATATATATATATATATATATATATATATATATATATATATATATATATATATACACACACACACACACACACACACACACAGTACATGCATTACTGCTACACCACAATATGTTATCACAACACTTGATATGTTACTATTGTACTAAATGAATTATTGTTATGTGCTTTGTTTTCCATTTTCTGTTTGCTTTAAATTATAATCTGGAATTTTTTCACAGTTGGCAAAATATATTAAGTCTATTACACATAATAAGAAAAGCCTAAAAGGCTTAATTCTTCTTTCCTTTCCAGATTTCAGACATCTCAGCAGACTCCATTCTAACCGTGTGAATACTCATCTGCAGTGCACATTGGTACATCCTAGTCCCAGGTGATTCTTTGTGAGACGGGCCTTTATGATTTGTAGCACTGATCCGGGAAATGACTAGCATGTAGTGCCCGCACGGGAGTTGGCAAGCGAAGCGAGCAGGGGGCAGAGCTCCCTAGTATATATATTTTATATAAAATTTGAACCTGTCACTTGTATTGCTATAAATGTATCAGGGTATTTGGGGTCTGAGGCACCCCCTATTAGTCACAATAAATATGTTTAGTGTATTTAATATTCTGTGTACAATATGTGTGTGCATTCTTAAATAAGGGACATGTCATTATGTCGCTAGAGCACTGACATACTCATTTGATGATTACCTATTTTTAAAACTTATACACAAGCAAAAAAGTGTTTAAAACAGCTTGTTTCTCAATGTCTGATAAAGAATCCTTGTGTATGTGTGTGTGGTTGAAGTTTGTATAACCTTTAACCTTAAAACCTGGCACATGTCACATGGGCATGAAATTCGAATGTTGCATCAGAATGTGATGAGCCAATTTCAGCCCAGCTTCCTTCAACACCAAATCCTTATAATCCTTTATGCGTGGCCAAAAAGACAGCTTCCAGCTTATACAAAATGAATTGCTTCTAATTTCCAAAATATGATGCAAGAAGAAAAAAAAGTCATAATATTTGTCCTCACTGTATGGATGACATTGACATTTTCACAAGTACAGGTACCAATACTGTACACAAGTGTTTTTTGTCCTTTATTTTTTTAGGTCCAGATTCCTGATGTCTTACGTTGGTAAAACTCCGAGAGGCAATTTTGTTTTCTTCACTTGAATTATTAATGGATATTTTAACATGATGCTCTTCATGTAACTGCCTTCTGCTAAGAAAGTCTTTCTAGTGAAGTCATCATTACTTAAAATAGAATGTTGGCAGTAGACAATATTATACAAAAGAACAAAATATTCACAGTACATTTATAAAATTAAACCTACCTGAACACTCTTCCATAGTTTCCATGAACTTTGTACACTCCATAAAGGCGGTCTGCAACTCTCTACAACAAAAATTAAATTTAAAAATTAATTATTTGTAAGAAAATGTAAAAGAAAAGTCAAAAATAAAATTGGATGGATAGCACTATTTCAATAGTCACAGTTAAAGCAACAAAAATACACAATCACTGACTGCAAGATATGCTGAAATAGTGCAAAACCATTCAGATGTTTCACAACTTTAATAATTAAACTGCAGTTTTTTTGTTTTTTTTAATCTCTGAAATGAAGCCTTGACTTCATTTACAAGGAAGACCTCAGAAATACACACCTCAGGTTATAGCATGCAGGAATTACAGGAAGCTCAAAGCTGGTCAAGCAGAAAGTGAGGCAAATTGAAGTACAAATGTTCACATTTTACCTAACCTGACTTTGCAGATTTCTATTTGTAAGGGGAATGTTTACATTATATGTAAAACATTTTACTGCAGACAGTTACTGACTGACTGCATCAAGTTTACTTGTAACTTACCCAAAATAAAATTATAGAAACCTTAACTAAACAAACCGAATATTTCAATATTATTTCCACTGGTCCGTAAGCAGCAGAAGACAATAATATTAAGTATTCCTCATTATTTATGAAAGATTTGTGAAAACTACTTTGAGTCCAGAACCAATCAAATTTTTTTTTTCCAATTTCTAATATTCAACACAAAATCGGGTGAACAACACATTCTCCACCACATCTGGCTATTCCAAGATTCAAAGTCCGTTCCTCTGTTGCAGGAGGGTCTTCTTATCAGACAAATGTTTTGTGGACACCTAACCATCAAACCTTTATGAGCTTGTTAGACAATTCATTCCAAAACCATGGGGATTAACATGGAGCCTGTTCCACTCTTCTGGGTAGGTTTTCCACAAGATTTTGGAGTACGTCCATGGGAATTTGTGCCCATTCAGCCAAAACAACATTTGCGAGGTCAGGTGCTGATGTTGGATGAGAAGACCTGGCTTACATTAATCTACGTCTCAATACATCCTAAAGTTGTTCAGTGAGGTTGAGGTCAGGGCTCTGTGCACGCCATTCGGGTTCCTTCCTCCACATCTTTATGGATCATAAGTGCAAAGTCAAAAAAAGGGTCTTTCCCCAACTGTGGCCCCAAAGTTAGAAGTGCACAATTGTCTAAAATGTCTTTGTATGCTAAAGTACTCTTCCGTGAAACCAAAGGGTGCTTATGCTACACTGCAACATAATCCCTCCTCCATCAAACTTTAAAGCAAGCACTATGCATTCCAGAAAGAAGTGTTCTCCTGGCATCCACCAAACCCAGAATTGACCATCAGACTGCAAGATAGTGAAGTATGATTCATCACTCCAGAGAACACACGTCCACTGCTCTATATTCCAATGACTCCGCTGTAGCTGACGTTTGGCTTCGTGCATAGTGATCTTAGGCTTGTGTGCAGCTGTTCGGCCATTGAAATCCATTTCATGAAGCTCCTGATGCACAGTTTATGTGCTGATGTAGCTTCCAGGGGCAATCTGGAACTCTGATGCGAGTGTTACAATAGGCCATTAAGCACTTAAGCACTTGGGAGCCCCAGTCCAGGACTGTGGAGTCGGAAGCAATTTTTGAGTTACTGGACTCTGAGTTGGTAAAAATGTACCAACTCTAACTGTGACTAAAGGTTAATTGTAATATAATGTGTTAAAATTTCCAATTTTACACATGATGATTTGATTAAACTATTTCTTCTTCTAGACTTTTGATAAAAATATACTTTTTTTAATTGTGTAGATTTAGTCTTGCTTAATGTTATTAGGTGTCAGCAAGCCAGAGCAATTTCATTATAGCCTTTAAATTTGAACTTTAACACGTGAGAGTGCTGTATCTTGTGTTCATTCAATCAACATCTATATCTATCTATATATCTATATATCTATATATATATATATATATATTGTGGTCCCCGCCGGGCTCCGCCCAGGAGGACGTGAGGAGGGCTTGTGCCTCCTCCAGACCGCGAGGGGGCGTCCGTCCTAGTTTTGTTGGGGACCACGGGTGGAGGGCTTGGAAGCCCAGCCCTGTAGGGGCCCGTGGTCACCGCCAGGCGGCGCCCGATGCCGGTTTATCCCGTACGGTCCTCGGCTGGGGCTGGAGCCCGGCCGGGACGCTTTGGAGGACCAGAGGAGGGCAAGTGCCTCCTCCAGACCGAGTGGGGGCGTCCGTCCTGGTTATGCAGGGGGCCTCGGGTAGGGGGCTTTGAAGCCCAGCCCTGTAGGGACCCGTGGCCACAGCCAGGCGGCGCCCCAGTAACTGTTTATCCCGGGGGGAAGACGACCGGGGAGACACGGACGGCTTCTGGGTGCGCAGCCGGCACTTCCGCCACACAGGGGTGTGGCCACCGTTAAGTGCCGGGAAGCAGCTGGAGCCCATCCGGCTCCCCATAAAAGGGGCCGCCTCCCTCCAGTCAGCAGTGGAAGTCGGGAGGCAGTATTGACAGAGCTGGAGAGAGGACAGGAGGCGGTCAGGAACAAAGGCACAGTGACTGTGAGCCCTGGACTTTTGGGGAATCGGTGCAAGAGACACTGGGGTGTGAGTGCACGATAACTTGGTGTAAATAGTAGTGTAAATAAAAGTGTGTTGGGTGCAAAAATGTTGTCCGTCTGTCTGTGCCGGGGCCAGCGTTCACAATATATACACACACACACACTAGGCTGACCCTATATATATATTTTAAGTTGACCACTTCTTAAGGCAATTCAATATGTAGATCAATTTGATATTTTATACAAACTCATTAATTTGGTTATATTGCATTTGAGCGGTATTACTTTAATACTGTAGTTTCTGTTATTTTTGTGATGAAATTTAAACTTTTTTTCTATATTGAGGTCGCCCTTTTGATCCCCCCTGATATTTACTACACGGTGAGGCATTTGTAATCCATTAACATTAATTATTTCCAGAGACATAATTTTGTCTATTTTTCCAGCGCATCACACACAAAAGCAAGGGAACGATGGGAGCACCAGAACTCTGCTCACATCATGTCGCTTCGTACCGCAAGCTGCAAGTAGTAAGTCTGTGATAAACGGAATACCGCTACGCTTTCCACTCACGGGACGGAAGGACAATCCCGACCGCTTTTAAATAGTAAGAAAGAAGAAGAAGGTATCGCACAGTCTGGAGTAGAAAATCATCTTTTACCTGGAAAAACGAAACTACAAATCCCATCGTGCATTGCAAAATGGACGGGGCGTGTGTGAAACTCCGCGTCGGACGGAAGGACACCCGACCGCTTTTATATAGAAGGAGATATATATATATATATATATAAAATCCACTTTTCATGAGAGAACTACTTATCAGATTTAAATTGGGGTTTTTCTATAATTTGCTTGAACATTCCAGTTGATTTTGCGACTTCTCTCATCGCGCTAAGTATCACAGTTCGCTTGCAGTACCACTTTATTTGTGCAAACCAGAGAGAGAGAAAGAGACTGCGGGCTGAGTAAGGGGGGGCGGGTCCCTCCTCACTCATGCGCCAGCCTCCATTCGAGTCAATGTACCTCTCACCACGTGTTGGAGTGTACCATGCCCCTGCTTAGATAACGATACCTGTTTGCTCAACAGACATTACCATCTACGCATTGTTATGGAGTATCGTTTGACGTTTTTGAGGGAAAGATTACAGCTATGTGTGCTTTAGTAGGTATCTGCTGACTGCCAGAGATACCAAAGCCACGTGCTTTTCTCCCTATGCGGGGGACGCCCTTCCGTCAGAGCTGAACACGATCAGATACAGTGCCATCGTTTGAAGTTAGAGTGTTCCTACCTTCCACTTGGCCAGAGTTACTTTTCTTGCTTTTTTTTTTTTTTTTTTAAATGTTTTTATTGATTTTTAAAGTTTGTTCTGTTTCACTATTACGTGGGTGGAGCCGCAGGGGGCAGCTAGTAGTAAATATAATTACAAACACAGGAGTCAGAGTTGGAGGTACCATAAATTGAGGAGTCACAGCTAGAGTCGAAAGTCTTGTGTACCAACTCCAGAGCCTGGCCCCACTCTGTGACTCTGCATGGTCTACCACTACACGGTTCAGCTGTTGTTGCACCGAGGCACTTCCACTTCACAATAATAGCACTTCCACTGGACTGGGCACATCTAGCAGCCGGCCTGCAGCAAAGGTGGCATCCTATGACAGTGCCACGTTTAAAGTGACTGAGCTCTTCATTACGACCCATTCTACTGCCAGTGCTATCCAATGAAAATTGCAAGGCTATGTGCTTGATTTGATGCACCTGCTAACAAAGGGAGCAGCTGAAACAAATGAACTCAGTAATCTGGGAGGTGTCCACATATTTTTGGCCACATAGTGTACCATCTGACTGCCAAAAGTGTACACATTATCAGTTTCATCATTCGAAAACACATAAACCTTCTAAGATCTGTTTCAAAAAAAATTCTCCATTATTCTTAAGTGTAGAACTTGCCAGCATCAAAGAGTATTTATTGTAACATTATAATTTTCATGCTGTAATAAAAGTGAGTTAATTTTTCCACATCAGTGACTTCCACTTGGCTAAGGTATAAAATGGCAAGGAACAGTCAGTGTTCTTCAGAGGAATCACTGTTTATGGGCATTTTTTTATAACACTGCACAGGTCAGTTTGACCCAAATATGGTGCTCTGTCAGCTTTGAAGGTAAACTGCAAAAAAAAAAAAAAATTCATAAAAAACTGAAAATATATATTTTTATTGTCTTATAAATGCACTTACAGCTCTTACACGAAGCAAATGTGATATGACGGATTGCAGTTCATCACTGTAGTGCTTCAGCTCTGTAAATCTCCTTAGAAGGGGAAAAAAAAGGTCAACAGGCTGCACAGATGATATACGTCAATTGAAAAAAGAGCACAAAAACATTTGCTACTCTATAAAAAAAATAATAATAAACAGCACTTACTTCTCCGGATTTTTTACCCGAAAGGTTGCATTAAGAGCTTTCAATCTGGAATCTGCCTGCAAATGTTAATTTTAAAAAATTTTAATGAAGAGAACTGCTGTCTTTATCTCTAATTTATAAACTTTGTACAAAAAAAAAGCAAAGGTGAACACCAGAAAGCCAGTGTATGACAAAAATGCTCTGCCAGTGATTACCTTTATTTTAATTATTATCATTTAAATAGTCAATTTTCAATATTTTAAATATTTCAGCCACCACCACTCCCCACCAGAATTTCACGGCTTATATTTTTAGGGGATGTGTGCATCATTTAGTCCACCCAGAGAGCCCCGAGACCAGATATCCCATGCAATACTGCATTACTATCACTGAACAATTACAGCACAATTTTACACCGTGTAACTTACGGGAGAGAAATCATACTACAGGGAGGCCAAAATCTTTCAGTCAATTATGATACCAAGATTTGTACATGTGAAAGGAAAAATGAACAGACTCCTTAACTAATGCAAACGACTTGCAGAAGACATACAATGAAATGAAATATGGACTCCCCAAGTTCCGTTAAATAATGGTTTATTAGGACAAAACATACACAGTGAGACTTCTTTATTGTACGAAAGAAAAGCGTTTTAAAAAGGTTGTTATTCAAAGCAGCAAATCAGCCATAGGAAGCAAACTAACAATGTCAGCACACATAAAATGGAACGATAGCCAAAAGATTACGCTTGGCTTACAAATACAAAGTCAGCTTGGACCATCCACAAAACTCTCAACTGGGCCATTTGCACTGATGAAAACAAATCCCCAGTGCTGATAAGCAATGAATCAAACGTTAAACTATTTAAACGTTAAATTATTTAAAGCAGATGGAAAATTCATGTCGTGCATGAGTAACATGAAGTAATGCCAAACTGTTTGGATATTGTTTAAAAAAATTTCTAAAAAGAGGCCATAGCACTGGATCACCTGTATGTTGAAAGGAAGCATATGCATTACTGGAAACTTAAAAGACTGTTAATGGCTTCTTATATGAGGGAGAATCAAAAGTAAAGGCAACTAACCCTAAAATACGGGTAAACTGTCAGCAGATGAACATAACAGTTCTGTCACTTCTTCAGATGATCTCCCTGCACATCAATGCACTTCTTGTTTCGTTCCACGTGGGAGAAGATGATTTTCGGCTGCTCCCAAATCCAGGTCTGTGCCACTTCCTTGACCTCTTCATCAGAGGTTACGGTTCGACTGCTTAGAGCCGCTTTAACTGGAACGAAGATATGATCATCGCATAGTGCTAGATCAGGGCTGTTAGGGGGATGTGGAAGACGTTTTAACCGCAGCAGTCAAGTTGCTTCCACAGCTGAGGCTGCTGCATTGGGTTGCAACGTCCACGAGATGTTGCTTGTGCAGATTAGTAAGCTGTTTGGGTGCCCATCTTGCACAAAAAAGTCATCAAGCTTTTATGTTGAAGTTCAGGCACTTTACTGTCAGTGTATAGCACAACAAAATTACTTTTGTGACAACCCCAAAGTGCATTTAAAATCCAAAAGGCAAATTGTTCAGATAGATAACAATAAAATAAATGAATACAAATGGGAACTAAACACAAAGTAATCATAGAAATTCTATATACAGATGCCATATACAATGTTAAATCATGTAACCAGGATGGATTATTATTGCACTAATGTACAGCAGCCATTAAGAAGGCTAACAGAATGTTAGGTTATATAGCGCCTTGATGTGTGGAGTACAAGTCACAGGAGGTTCTGCTCAACCTTTATAATGCACTGGTGAGGCCTCAACTTGAGTACTGTGTGCAGTTTTGGTCTCCAGGCTACAAAAAGGACATAGCAGCACTTGAAAAGGTCCAGAGAAGAGCGACTAGGCTGATTCCAGGTCTACAGGGGTTGAATTATGAGGAAAGATTAAAAGAGCTGAGCCTTTACAGTTTAAGCAAAAGAAGATTAAGAGGTGACATGATTGAAGTGTTTAAAATTATGAAGGGAATTAGTCCAGTGGATCGAGACTTGTATTTTAAAATGAGCTCATCAAGAACACGGGGACACAGTTGGAAACTTGTTAAGGGTAAATTTCGCACAAACATTAGGAAGTTTTTCTTTACACAAAGAACGATAGACACTTGGAATAAGCGACCAAGTAGTGTGGTAGACAGTAAGACGTTAGGGACTTTCAAAACTTGACTTGATGTTTTCTTGGAGGAAGCAAGTGGATAGGACTGGCGAGCTTTGTTGGGCTGAATGGCCTGTTCTCGTCTAGATTGTTCTAATTCTAATTCTAGCACAGATTATTATTGCACATGTTAGTAAACAGTATATTACCTACTTATCTTACATGTTCAATGAAAAACTCTCTCAGACTTCAACAAGTTTATAACACTGGTGTTCTAGTGTACGGTGCCATTGAGTGGAGTTCTACTCTCATTCCTTCCTCGCATGAATTGCCACCATTACCTTGAGCAGCAAGTGATACATGACAGAGACGTTGAAGGCTGAGGTGGTACACGATGTGCAGAGGTTCCCTGATGCCATATTCCAACTACATCCTAGAGTCCCTGGATGACCACCATGTGCCACTTCTTCCCTGACCCACACAAGATTTATCCCCTATTAAGCATGTCTCCGACATGGTCCGATGACAAGTGGCAAATCCTTGACCACTGGCCATTACCATGGTTGAACTCTGGATACCTTATAGTGGGTACATGGCAAGCCACTCCACAAAACACACACCAGCATCTCTTCCTGACTCTGCAAACAGTTACTTCTGCCTATGGTGAGTTTACAAACACTGATCATTGTGCATTCTGCATGAGGTAATGAGCTGCATCTCATATTAATGTACACCATATTGCTCATATCTCGTTTATTTTTTGGTACTACAGCATTAATGGGCAGAAAAGTTTTATTAAAAAAAAAATAACATGGCCACTAACTTACAAAAACACTTATGAAAAAAATGAAAAAGAAAACTGGGAAGCCAGATCATTTTTATGTATTAACACATACTGAAGCCCACATAGTTCATTTCAAAATCTGCAAAACACAAGGCAGGAACCAAGCTTGGATTTAGGGGCCAACCTGTCGTAGACCCACTCAAACACACTGACACAGGGCCAATTTGGAGTCGCCAACCAAACTGCCACACACATCTTTGGGATATCAGAGTAAAAATGACAGAGAGAGAGAGCAACTGAAAAACTCTACCAAGCTACGACCAGGCATGGAATTTGAACCCTGGATGCTGCCTCTAGGAGGCAACAGTCATACCCACTCCATCACTAGATTGCCCCCATTATACTGACTTGCAGTTAATTGCAAGATTTCACAATGGGGTCACATAACACATTTTCAAACAACTCAATTTTAGAATGAATTTTTTTTTTTTTAACTTCTGTCAACAGTTAAAGGAAATCTATGATGAGGAACTCCTCCAAATCTACTACTCATGCACTTATAAATCAAACAAAAACAAAAAAAAAGAGTGCTCTTCTGCTGAGGCAGCCTCTAAGGAGTAGTGAGAATGTATCCTTTTTCCATTGTTTTGAACAGAAAAATCATACAACTAATCCCAATGGATTGACTAAGGATTACAGCACAGCTGAGCTGCCATTCACAGGCCACAGAAAGTTCAAAGGTACTGAACCTCCGTGAAATTCAAGAACGTTGACAATGTTTTAGCGTATCAAATCTTATTAGAGCCATATTGATATTTAACAAAACGATTCTGCACTTTCATATTAATCAAAATACTGCAGCAGCATAAAAATACTTCCTTTACAACATCATTAACAAATATTTGGAAAAGGTCTGGCCAAGAATAGAAGAATAGTAAGAGGGCTATTAAAAAATCATTCTCAGTGCTTGGATATGATTTCTAACACTGCAAACGGTATCTGACCAAAATACTCTGCTAACAGGCACAGTGATAAGAAAGAAAAAAAAACACACACATTAGTTAAAGCCTAAATGTTTAGATTACCATTTTTT